>NW_024542160.1:0-114965 GCF_016758785.1 Suillus bovinus
GATCATCTCGTATCAATTTGGAACTGAGGCATCCAGCATATCCCAGAAATGGGACCACTTCACGGATCAGATTTTTTGAACCCAGAACATCATTCCCACATTCTCGATTCCGACCATCCGAGGATCGCGCTCGAGGATCTTTCCGACGACAGTCTCACGTTCGTTAACAAAACTTACAATTTCAAGATCACGTCTGTTGGTGCCTCTGTCCGCGAGGGAGATTTTTGGAATTGCCCAAGGGATGTTGGCCATGCGCCTCACCTTCTCGATCATCCTTTTCTATCAGGGCGCTCGCCGTCACAGTGTCCATCTCGGTGATATTGCCAAGTACACCGATGCGCTCTCTGCTCCTGTTTGTCACTTGCCTGCCTTCCAGGGGGCTCACAAATATTCTCTGGAATCCAGCAAGGAGAGCGAAGACAACACTGAGAACCAGGCTTCCAGTATTCTTCCAGAGTTCATCGAAGACGGTAGTCGACACTAGCAGTCCGACCTTCCTCATGCAAGCAAGGAGAGCAAAAATCAAAACTCCGCACCAGGAGTCACTTCACAGTCAGGCGCGGTCCTTGTGAAATCAGTACCTGATTACCCACGCCTGGAACCCTCTGCGGTCGTTCACTCCTACGGTAAACACCGCCGCGCCCGAGCAGCTTCCTGTCAGATCATCTCTGGAACACTGACCGGGCGCAAAGACTATATCGATATCCAGTCATTTTGCAGGAGCCTAAAAGAGTCGCGGTGGGCACCCGAGAATGGTATGATGGTCATCAAAGTCTACATCCCCTCCACCAATGACCTCTGGGCTGCGTACTTCTCCACCTGTGTCACCCTCTCTATGTTCACGTGTATATGGTCGTCCAAGCTAAGCCTTCGCCTTCGGTTCAGCGGGAGTGCGATGGACACGCCGGAATACTACTTCGAAAGGGATGAGGTATTTCAGTGCGGTGTGGTGAAACACCGAGTCCGGCATGGTCGCAACCTTCCCATCGTCGGTCACTTGGACTACGCGGTTCCTCTGCCGCCACTTGTACCGAGGCTTAAATCAAACCTTTTCCCTCTGGATACATAAGTCTCGTTTATCAATTCAATGTTTTCATTTGTAGGATGTGTCCTTTCCAATCGGTGCGGTGAGGCCAAGAATACACATAGGTCAACGCGAAGACCGTTTTATCTTGCAGGTAGTACATCCTCGCTGGTTGGAAATGAAAACGCGCCCAAAAACAACAAATAGGCAAGAATCGGCAAAATTATTCTGGATCTTCTGAGACAAATAGATGATGGTAGAGTTTATCCAAGTTGTTCACACACTCCGACAACAATAATGCATTGAGGTTGCAGAGTTGTTGGCAAAATTGGTTGCGCCTAGTTCCACGGCAGATCTCACGCAAAGGGATGGCAATGTCAATTAGGGTATATGCAGGCAAAGTAGAGCGCACATTCTCTGATCTCGGTAGAACACAATCTGCGCGACGGTATGATCTCTCAGCATTTGCAATAAATTCGCGCAAGCGCAAACTTCACAATCAAGTGACAGTGCCATAAAAGCTGCGGATGCTGGGAACTCCACTCGCTTGTCAAGACGCTCACATGCACACTCAGGTGAAGAGGTTAAGAGGGCACCTCCACTCGCGACAGAGTTTCGTGATGCAGATGACCCTCTTGCTGGTCCAGAGGCTCTTTCGCCCGACCACATTGCCGTCGAAAATGTGTTGACCAACATAGATGCTGTCAAGGCAACAGGAACGGCGAGGAATGTGAATGGCATTTTATGTGCGCTAACCTTGTACTATCACTTCTTCCTGCATTCTGACGAATTACTACCACAACTTAGCCGGCAACACTCGGCGCTGGACTCAGTGAGATGAAAATGGCACAACGCTCACGAGTAGGCATGTTTACACAGTAAAATTTGGGATGCACTTGATCATGAGGTATCAGCATTAAATTACAAACAAGATAGATTTGGAGGTTTTTTATATCAGGGATAAAACGCCTATACGACTGGCATTGAAATTACTCAAAGTATCATGGCTAGACGCTGAAGCATCGCAAACAAGCTACCCGCTGGAACAGCCCCGGCAAATAACCATGCTTGTAACCATGCAGCAATAGATCCTAAAATAATTACATCAACGGGCTGCTCAGTGCCGCAACCACATAAACACGTACCCTTAATTGGTCCCAATGCCCCAAACCCAATTATGCGGAGGACTGTGCCAAGAAGAAACCATGGTGCCAACAACGAGCCAATAGCAATGCACAAGAGGGTCCATGCCAGCTGAGGGTGCTGTTCGTAAAGGTCTCCTGCATCATTTCATATTAAATCATCAATAATGTTCCAGAACGGTCCAATGCCTGTGGCGTACCGATGATCCCCAAAATATGTCGAATACCAGACATGAGAGAACCAGTATGGTTTTTCAGGACTTCCTCACTGGCTCCGTATTTGATGGCAACCCGTAGGAAACTCTCTTCAACACGATCAAGAACTGTGTTGATCATGAGGGTACGATTCTCGTGACCGGGAGCCTCCTCAGGTGGTGGGAATTGCTCTTTGAGCTCTTCAAATACGACATGCAAGGTATTTCGAAGTTCTTCTAACACTGAATCGAAAGGAACATCACGTTGTGCGGCAGCTCCTTTAACGACTTGGTGCAGTGATGTAGCTGTGCTGGCAACACTATTCACAGACTTCTTGAACTCCGACATCTTCGCAGGATGGAGTTTCTTGGCATTTTCGAAGAGTTCATCTACATTCCCTTGGATCTTTGATCCGAGCCCCATGACTTTCTCCCAGGACTCTCCCGCACTTGGAAAGTGCAATCCATCGTACAGCGTGTATGCTGAAGCAGACAAAGATTCAAGTTTTCCTGTGAGGCTCTCGGCGCCTTCATGACTGAGGGTGATCAAAGTGACCGCGTAACGTTTCTCTGCAACTTGTGACGACTTGTCGAAAAATGTCGCTGTTAATGATTTATGATTAAATTATTGAAGAAGGGTAGCTACAGATGCTACTCACACTTCACTAGTCCCCATCCTTTCCCGAGACGAAATAAAAAGTCTGTTCTCATAAAGAACAAGAGTGCGACATACCTCCTTCAGTGGCCGCCTCTACTAAATTTTCATTGCTGTAGGAACAAGTACTTTCGTCAACGTCGCTGGAAGCGACAGGTCGCAGTGCCAATGCAATAAATGCTAGAGTAGTGAACCGCATCGCAGTACTAAGCACTACTCAAAACTTAATAGTACAGGACCTACCAGGACCCATAACATTCACACGCCCACGCTAATATTGGCTCCCAACAGACCTAGAAGGCTGCTTGACTGGGTTGGATCCGAGCGCTCGGCACTAGGCTCGATTTCATGAAGATGTAATGCTCAAGCACATTTACAAGGTGAATTCTGGAATACACTTGAAGTATAAAAAATATCCCCGAAGTACAAACGTAAAACAGACGTCAATGTCATGAAACAGACGACTGCTGGAACTTCAACGCCACTTAAAGTTTCGTACCGAAAACCAGCTACCGTTTGGGATGGTGCCACCAAACATCCAACGTTGGAACCACGCAGCAATTTCACCTAAAATATCAGCGATGTCACGGTGCTGCCCACCATCGCAGCAATATACAAGAACGTACCTTTGATTGGTCCTCGTGGTCCAAATCCAAACAAGCGGAGAAGTTTGATCTCAGGTAACAATAGAGGGGCAAACTCTGCAATCGCGATGAGCAAGAGGGTATTGGCAATGTCCGGATGCTGTTCAACAAGGTCCTCCTGTAACATTTAGTATTATGTCGTCAATGTTCCGGAACGGCAGATGCTCGTGACGTGCCTATGGTTACGACAACATGTTGAACGACGAACTTGAGAGAACCAGAGTAACTTTTCAATAGTTCTTCGTTGATTCCAACCTTGGTGGCGATCTGTAGAAAACTTTGCTCGATGCGGTCAAGAGCCATGCCGATCATGATTGTACAGTTGTCATGACCAGGAGCCTCGGAAGGTGGCGGGAACATCTCCATGAGCTCTTCGAATAGGACAATGAAGATATCCCCATGTTCTTCCATCACAGAGTACATCACAGAGTAGAGAGAAATACCACTGTCCTCTGCGGCTCCACTGCAGACTTTGTGCAATGCAGTAGCAGCGGCAGTGACGTTGACCATAGATTGCCTGAACTCTGCAAGCTTCTCGGATGGATACAGCTCTACGACGTGATAAAAGAGCTCGTCGGTATATTCCTTGATATTTGGACCGAGCTCTATGATTTTGTCCCAGAACGACTCTCCCGTGTCTGGAAAATGCGATTCATGCCACGTGTGTGCTGAAGCAAACAAAGAATCGAATCCTTCTGTTATGTTGTAAACAGCGCCTTAAGGAATGAGTAGGTGATCAAATTGACCGTGTATCATTTTTGAGGGATTATCAAATAGTGCTGTTGATTTAGGAAGAGATTGAAAGTGAGTAGTCCGTACTCATTTCACCGCTCCCCATCCTTTTACTAAAATCAATTTGATGTTCGTCGTAAGATAAAAGTGCGACCTACCTTCCTCAATGATGTTTTTGTTGGACTCGGAGGAACGTGCGCTTTCCTCGATGTTGTGGGAAGTGATCGGTTGCAGCGTTGCGACAGTGGCCAATGTAACATATACTAGAGTAGAGAACCACATAACAGACGTCCGTCAACTCTTAACAGTAGTTGGAGTCTTGGACCTACAAGCTTGACTTGATTCATCATATGTAATAAGTCGAAGCTTCAAAAATAATGGGCTGGGGGCTTCAGCCTAAGCACGTTAACGTTGATGGCATGCTGAGAACATTTAGAAAAATCTGAAAAGTCATGTTCGCCAAGGTCATTGATCCCGGTAAATTGAAGCGATGTTGAAATGTTAAGAATTTGTATGCGACCGTCAAGCTTGACTGCTTTTGGAACTTCGACCTGAAAATGTCAAAACTCTCATCCACATATTTCAGGTCATTGCGGCCCTGTTTGCCAAGTCGCAGCATTCAATGCCAACGTCAATATATATGCATGCGCCATAACAAAGCAACAGCACCTGGCAGACGTTGTTTTACGTCGGGGGCACAGGATAGAGCTGTTGTCGGGGTATGATTCCTCAGCTCGCCTGTTATTCTCTGTTCACATTCTTGCATCTGATCCCAGGTCTTTACGCCAAAGGCTGCAGCTCTGTTCGTTGCAACAGGCGTTGGTTTATTTTACTACTTCCGGCATGAGAAGCAAAAGCTGCTCGAACAACGACGTACGTGCCTTTCCGCATTCCACCTAAAGCGTTTCAAGAGCAAATATTTATACAGAAAAGGAGCTCGAATCTCGAAGCGTCGGACGAGCGCATGTCGGTGGTCCATTCACGTTAACGACTCACGAAGACAAGCCTTTTTCTGATAAAGACCTCTTGGGGAAATGGAACTTCGTCTACTTTGGTTTCACCAATTGTCCCGACATATGTCCTGCCGAATTAGACAAGATTGGCTCTGTTTTAACTCCCCTAGGTTCGTGTCCATAAATCACTTTATCCATGGCACGCATTCACCTCATCAAATTCAGAGAAGGATTATGGCACAATCTTCCAGCCCGTATTCATCTCTGTTGACCCTGCACGCGACTCTGTCCCTCAAATGAAGACATATCTTGCAGACTTTCACCCTCGTATCATCGGTCTTACCGGTGACTATGCAACCGTGAAAACCACATGCAAAGCCTACCGCGTCTACTTCTCCACCCCGCCTAATGCAGATCCTAAGGGTGACTACCTCGTCGACCATTCCATATACGTCTACCTCATGGATCCAAATGGGCAGTTTGTAGAAGCGTTTGGTCAGAGCAGTACGCCAGATGAAGTCGTTGAGCGGGTCAAAAAGGAAATTTCAGAGTTTGAGAAGGAAACAGGGAGGAAAGTGTAAAACTTCAATACATCAGCATCTTGCCTTCAGCATATCACACCATTCATCTATCTTATTGCATTGTTTGATGTCTCGAAAGCGATTGACACGGAGCGTTCTTAAGAAAGTCTTCTATATGACAACTTCGGCTGTCTACTCTGCTTGCTGGAGTTCCAGTTTTGACATTTTCTTCATCCTCCGCATCATGCTGCAGAAAAAAAATGAATGTCATATGTGTAGGTATGTGGTTGGGATGCCTACTCATCATATTGGCACCTGTTGTGTGCATCAGTCAGACCCTCAACAGATAGAAAAGTAGATATTTAACTTACTTCTCATAGCCGTGGCGCTCATTCTCGCAAGTCCAGGGTAAATAATAGTTCTCCCTCCGGCAGGTATTCAAAGGTATCAAGAGTCTGAAATATCACGGACAATAGTGTTGTGGGCCAGACGCTCGCAACCGGAAGGGTAAAGTAAGAACGTACGCTGAACACTGGTCTCTCCAAGCCAAAGGCACTTTGGCCGCCTTGAGCTCCTCCTGAGATGCAGTGAGTGATGATGGCATAGATGATTTCAAGAAGACGTCAGGGAAGAACTTGAGGAAACGAACGGACTTTGGGCCGGGAATGAGGTCGAAGTGGCTGTGCCAGTTGTTATGAGTATTTTGCTCAGAGCGCTCAGCGCCTGAGCGCCAACATGAAATTAACAGCCGTTCGAGAAATCAGAGTGTAACTCAGGGAAAAATACAAGTGAGAATATGTAAGCTTAGTACTACTGTCCTCCTTGTTCTTTTTCTTCTTGTTTCATACTCATCTGAATCGCCCGCGCAATTGCCTCTTCTTCATCCATGTCTTCGTCTTGCTCCTCACCCATGTCAACATCATTGCGTTCGGACATGGCGAGAGCTTGAGCGAGCATAGCCTCTTCATCCCTGTCTACACCTGTTGATTCCGTCTGAGGCTTGGCATCGGTAGCAGATTGACGTGTTTGCTCCTCTGCTGCTTGCCGAGCTTGTTCTTCTTCCATGGACATGCGAAGGGCCTATGTAAAAATATCAACAAGACTTCGTATTCGACGTCAGAAAAGAAACGCACTAGTGCAAGTTCGGGGTCCAAACTAGGATCAACACCGAATTCAAAGTTGGCACCACCAGAACCCGATGCACCGCCAACGTCTCCCATCGCCTCTGGTGGTATGCCCCGGTCTTCCGACAGAATTGAGGAAGAAATGATCACATCTGACAGTAGATGTGTACCAGGTGGTACAGACACCAAATGTCTAAAAGACCAACCGCATCAGTCTACGCGCACATTCTAACAAGGTGACACCCACGAGTTATCGCTATTCGTTGTGTTGTCTACAAAAGCTTTGAGGACGCTGGTTTCCTCCTCGACGCCGTCACCAAATGCAATAAAGTCAACAGCAACATTATTCTTCTTCAATCTCTTTGCGAGCTTCACCATTTCTCGTTCGTCCGCTCCCTGACCTTGTAACGGAGATCCGACAAAGACTATTATCCTCTGGCGCAGATTCTTGTTCTCTCGATGTTTGAGGGCAAGCTGAGCAATGTTAATAGCAGTAGGGATGTCTATTGACCCGCCAATTTTGGATGATGTTACATGCAAGGCCTTGATTATCTGTCCAATGTCTTTCGAATGGGTCACGAGAACTTCAGGCCTGTAAGAGACATCAGCAATCAAAGTTTGCACATGTAACTGAGTCGTACCCTTTATTAGCCATTGTCATGACGCCAACAGTGTTCTCTGGATTTGAATCAATCTTGGTTTGGAAGATGGTCTTGACAGCATCAGACTGGGCTTCGAAGCGGGATGGGATATAGTCTCCATTGCGCATGTATTCTGAGTTGTCAATTATCATCATCGTTGCCTCGAGCGGCATCTTGGGCGAATGTTATTAAAGGAAAGAGATATGAGTCTTGGTTGGTTGCGCGACGAGCAGTGACGCGTTCTGCTAGAAAGCTGTCGTCTTCATTCAGAACCCTAACCCTAGTAACTACAAAGGAAGGAATGCTGTGCTTTCACTTTTGCAGGTGAGCGCCGTTGACATAGTATAGTCGGTCTACAATGAACACTTCCTTTATTCTTCTACCGCACTGGCTAGGAGGAAACACTGAGCACTCTACTACTGAAGCAGTAACTCACAAGGTTCTGTCAGCCCCGGTTCACAATGAAAAGCCAGGTAAGCCCACTGATCAGTGCTAGTAACGAAGCAAACCTAATCAAGTACATATAGTTTTATACCAATCCTCTAGGCCATCTTCCTTCATACTACACCAAAGACTAAAAAAGTCCAGACATTATTAAATCAAGGACGTGCAATGTGACAGGCTGCAAGCATGTATCAGTTCCTGGTATATATGTGTGCATAGCGACAGTCAATGATGCATGCCCTTGGCATAGGAGACGAGGTACTGCATCAAAGTTCTAGTTCTACTCAGTTATTCTGTGGATATTTTTACCCAGCAACCGCGTGGATGTCCCCTAGCTCATGTTCCCAAGTACACAGACTCGGAGCTCTACAGACATTCTGATTTGATCCCATTGTCGGGCAAACTTGACCGTCTTTCAGAACTGTTATCGTTTTACATTTTCCCTTGGTCTCCAAGTCTGAAATGTAGTGATACCATTGCAGTGTACATCGCAGTCGTCGGCACGTGCCGACTGTGGTGCATACTATACATAGGAGTCTCTACCACAACATAAGGCACTCATCTCTTGATTCTCAACTTCCACCATCTTATGGCTTATTTTGACGAGGTCGGTAATGGACCGGCAGTCCAGTTTATTATCATAAACCTATAGTCAGTTAACTAATCATCATGACTTCCAGGATTCACACCGTCTTCCGGAGGGTATAAAGCGGATTGCATATGATGCTGATACCCAGCAATACATTTTCCGTGACCGCTCCGGCCAACTTTACCAGAATCCTTCAGGAGAGAAATACGGTGTTCTGAAACCCGTGTCTGCACCTGCCACTCCCCGCCGTAGTGTGACCATAACAGGCGAGCTCTTAACCTCTGGCATGACGTCTAATTCCTTACATTACTCCCTACATAGAACGCAGAGATCCCGCCCTCATCCGTGCCCGGTCTGTCAAGCGCCCTGCAAAGACTTTCGATGACTTCCTTCCCCCAGAATACATCACCAACGCAGAGGTTTCCAGTTCTACACCTGACTCTCCCAGCGAAGGTGTCGCGCGGTTGAACAGGAATCGTACACTCCCAAAGATCCCAAAAATTGTGGAGGTCATCCGTTCTCGGGCAATTTCACCTCAGGGGTCGGCAGATGATGATAAACGCTACTTACTTGACGATCGCTCTGCCAGTCCCACCTCATATGCGACTCACGACGAGAAAGGTTTGAGTCGCTCAAATTCTAACGCGTCTTCTTTTCTGTCATTGCCTGTTATCGACACGCATATTAATTTATCCGACATGAAGTACTAAATCTTCGTATGAACATCGAAATCATTATGTCACATGCGTAGCACTACCATCTTTGCATAGGAAGTGGTACATAAATTGAATGTATTTGGCCTGGCGTTGATGTACCTGTCCCGGTCAGCATGTAGCACACAGATTATCTCCAGCTGCTAAAGTGATTAAGCTTAAGACTCGGAGTTATGATTATGTCGATGGAGGTTTGTGTTAGAACAAAATAAAATCAAACAAAATACAACAAACGAATGACGAATAAACAAACGAACTGGCCGGTCAACCAAGACTTCACACCAAATTGAATGAAACCCGTTCTTTCACCCTGTTCTTTGACGACAAAATCGAGAGTGGCCTGAGTGGCCCCTGCACAGGTGCGAGCTTAGGATCAGCTTGGATCTCTGTTACACGACCACGCGAGAGTACTCGCAACCCTTTCTCCCTAGCAGCTCTTGCAATACGCTTGGGAAACGCAGCGCAAACGTCCTTGTGCGATTGGGTGATAGTTGGACCACCGGATGCGTGCTCTGTGATCACAGCTACAGGTGGTGGCGAAACGGGGGATTTCCCATCAGGGGAGCTCGAAAAGGAATGCTAGAAGAGAATCATTCAGCAAATGTACGCACGACAAGGCTGCCACGCACATATGCCTCTGACTCTGCGTTTTCCCTGGCAGCCTTGCTCTTCCATATGCTCTGTATCCATGTGAAGCGAGGTAGTCCTTCATGATTATCATTCTCTCGTGAGTTCGACCAAGTGGCTGACAGACTAGTATAGAATATACCTCTCGGCTTCTTCTCACAAAGTTCATTTGGGAAGTTCTGCACCTTCTCTGCGGTTTGCCTAGCGCTCCAATAATTCAGGATCCGACGGTAGACAAGGTAACCAACGATGTATGTGATGCAAAAAGCAAGCAGAATGAGCGCTGCGAATGGGAAAACACGTTTGTGTGGCTGGTCCACAGAGGATGTGACACTTGGGGTAGGAAAGGTGGTGCTGTTCGAAGGGGCCATGGTAGCGTGTCAGGTGGAGATCGGATTGGCTATCAAAGATTCCCCGCTTGAATACTGATGGTGGAGTGTAAGGGAGAGGCTGGGTATGTGGGTGACATGTTAATAAGTATGGCCATGAGGCTGACACTAAGTAGATGTGAGCTAAATCGGTCATAGGGTCATGTAGAATATGTGAAGCTTTACCAACGAATATCTAGTACAGTTGTATGCGTCAAGTTCGATTGTCCAACCTTGCGCTTGAAAAGATAAGCCCGACAAGTATTAAAGGTTGCATGCTCGGTCGTTTCGATGTCAATAAAACGCAAGGTCGTGTTGATGAAATATGAATTTAACAGGTGCTGCATTAAGTATGACACCTACATTAACGAGGTCAACCGATGATCATATAACGTATGGGTCCAACTCGATAGTGCTGGAGACTAGTATCGTATCACAATTGGTGATGAAGCAGAGGGTTGATCGTAGCAGTACTTGACATATAGAAATATCTAAGTAGGACAATATATTCGTATGCAGCCAGGTTGTCCTGCAAACCCTGATAACTGAAAATGAGTGGGACGACTAATATACCAGTGAATAGAATGCTGGTAGCAGGTAAACGTCAGCAGAAATAATAACAGCTGCTTCGTGCCCCCAAATGTAAGGGTATGAGAGCGTTGAAGGTCGGATATAACTGATACCATGTATCTGGAGAGTGATCCAGCCATAAAACTTCAGTTTCTTCACGGATGACCTACCTGCCATTCGATGTGACTGTTGGTTCAGAATCAGTACCCTCAAGGCTAGTGACTGGCTTGTATAAGCGAAGCCCCAGTCAGAGCGTCCAGTTGAGCGTCGCGAGGCAGACCACGTTCTTAGCACCCGCTGTAATCACTTCGTCTCATAGGATAAGGGTCTGTTAGCTAGGGAAAGAGGAACACTGGGACCGCAGGAATGGCAGCGGTTTTGAACTTGCGAAAGTTCTTGCCAGTCGGAGGGCTATCGCTACCTCAACCGCGCCGACCTCTCATTCTGTTTAGAATTACAACTACTAAGCCTACTACACCCACTAGGTAATACCTAGTGGGAGTAGTAAGGCTCCGTCGCATGGCGTTCGATGACCAACCAGCTGCATCTAGTAACCATGGCACACCGGTAGGCTCGTTCGCGTCTGGGGGAGGGTTCGTGTAGGAAGCATCATACCCCAAGTCTCGTGGCCTTCAGCCCATCGACACCTACTCCACCAAGAGACCCTTTATCGGCGGTTTCCGAACCAAAAGGGAATATGGCGTTTGTCGCAGTCGAGGTACCGTACTGTCGCCGGTCACTCTGTATGACACCGATGGAATGCTCATCAAAACCAGCCAAACTAGAAGCCACGGAGAACTTACCCCATGAAGATGTATGGAGCTTAATGATGGTACAATGTATATCAGATTATAAGGCTAATGACTCAATAATACTATCCTGGCACCCAGTCTCTATCCAAGTAGCTCGTTTATTTGCGACACAACTTGCCAGAGCGGTGACAGACGGGTGGTCATGATAAATAGTGCGGACATCTTGAAGTTTGACCGACGAGAGCAAGATGTACGGAAATAGAAATTAGACCAGGAGCTGTTGAGTGTTATGTGATGAGTGAGCGCAGAACAGGTACAGGTACAGCGACCCCGGCACGCGGCATGTAAACGAGGCACTAGAGTGAGTTATGTAAGATCCCAATCACGAAGTATACTAGTCATCTATAAGGAATGTTTTATTGACACTTCAAGTTGTCCGAGTCGGACCTGTTTCAGGACAGGAAGAATTGCATCATCAAAGTTAGAAATACAGTCGAGTTCCAGGGTAATAAGGCTATAAGCTTTGGTGTCAATTGCGAACAACAGAGAAGGAATGGAGAACTGGACTCTTTAGCTTTGCTCAATTCTAACCTTAGGGGGAAATAGTTTAGGCTGAAGAGTACTAGTGGCTACATCTAACGTATGGAACTTGAATCTCAATGGATCTTCGATGAGGAACGGCGATGCGAACTCGTGCATTTCGTATTAATCCGTTTCCAACGGACATATTCCGAAGAGCAGTCAGCCGTGTTGAAGATGTGACATCGAAAGCAGCATGGTATGTCGTGCTGTAGACACGGCAGAAGATTTCGGTAGTGCGGCACTGAGGACATCATCGGCAGTTTTTCACACATCCCGGTGCAGGAACTTCTCCAATCCGGTGTCAGTGAATATAAATATAGACGCATTACAACGGACATCCAAGCTAGAGATCAGAACGTGTATGAAGATTTGAAAATGTACAATAAGGTTTACATCTATCCCTGTTGATTTGGGCACAACAAACGACAAGAATGCTGAGCAAGGTTCATAGCGGCAACGCCGGCCACTAGTGGTTAATATAACCATGGTCATATCAGGCAAAGTGAATGTCAGTGATGCCAGCTACCATGGGATCCGGGTGGTGGTCATAAATTGGACATAACCGATCCCATTCATCTGTAAAGCATTTCAGTAATAGAAGTACAGATTCTTGATGTGTGACCTACATGGCACGGGGTTCACATGTGCGGGAGTATCCACGGGACTTTCTGCCATTACCACAGCAAAACCGCTGAATATGAAGGATCAGCCATTTCTTTTCACGGGAAGATACACACACATACGCCGCAAGGTGCCAGTCAATGTGACTGTTGGTTCAGAGTTAGTATTGATAGCTCGATAAAGATGATATCATACCAATGCAAGAACCACGGGCCAGAATTGTCGGTGACAAATCTGATCACTATTTTGTCCCCAATGATCCCAGCGCTGACCACATCACGGCGAACTGGGTTCACGTAATTGAAGGTATTGCTGCCCGCGCTCTGTACAACATCAAACGTGTGCTAATAATCATAAGTGCCAGCCAGACATGCATCATAAGTCACAGAAAACTCACCCCATGAAGGTGTATAGGATGCTAGTACAATATGAGTCAGTCCCGTAGATATCGAATGAATCGAAAAGACGTACAGGTCCACCTGGAGCGGTTACTATTGCTACTGTTAACTCTACCACTTTGTTGGCATCGAGAACGTATACACTTCCGGTTGGGAGCAGCTGAGAAGCCTCTCGAGCTCCACTAAGAATTTGGAGTAGAACAGGAACGGTGGGGTTTACGAATGTGACATTATTGACATAGAAATTTGGGCCACTGATGGTGACATTGAGGTGGAGGTTGATATCTGCCTTACCATACTCTGGAATGCCAGGAGCACCGGGATGGAGTAGAGCATGCAAGTTGGTCTCTACCAATGGGTTCGTGGATGGAACATTGACCGTGGTCGGGTCAATCTCTGGGGCGCCTTTGTAGCGTAGGATAGCAGTGTTCATTCCTCCGTCGTAGGTGGCATTCGCCGTACTAGGAAGAGCGCGTATCCAGTAGTTATCCACTGGCTTGTCAGCCACTAGAATCACAGAGTAGCGCTGGGCTGCAAAAATCTGGAGCTGATCTACCACTAGAGGTTTAGTCAGCTGTCCATCCGCTTCGATGACAGTTAAGTCGTGGCCATCGATGGAGAACAGGACGTTGGAGTCGCATGAAATTTGGATCAGGCGCAAGCGATATCGCTTTCCCGGCGTGATGTTGACCACAGCAAGCTCCGACTGGGGTCCACCAGCATAGCGACCGAGTCCATTGATGAGCATAGATTGGGCAACAGCTATAGTGCCGAGCAAATCGGGAGCTACAGTATGATACCTAGTGATCCTGGTTTAATCGGGCAGATTACTCATGTTCGTGAAACTCACCAGTCGGCGAGCGTGATTACGGTGCTTGCTGAAACATATGATAGTCAGAGGGTTCAAATGAACCAATTTCTCACTCACCATCGTCGACATCATACATGTACGCCAAAGGGTCTTCAGGATCATATATTACCAGTGGTCCCCTCAGACCATCGCACTGTTCCATAGGTCAGTACCACACATGCAAAGTCGAGTGATACTTGCATATTGAACAGAATAATGACTGTGATACCAGTAAGTGCCCGCCTGGTTTGGGGCGGAGAAAGAATGTAAAAAAGAGTGGTTTGGCGTGATGGGGCATTGGGTGACGAAGGCCACCCCATCGGCATAGTTTGTCCGATTTTGAAAGATGCCATGCCAGTGCTGCCGTAAAAAAGTTGATTTTAACAACATCAATGATGATCTGAAACTGCTTACAACACTGGTAAGCACGAACATCGAGTCGTCGTCCTTGAGCTTGTTGACCACCTCAATATCAAAGTGATCTCCCTGTTGTGAGGTCAGCACTGGCCCCCGACAAGCAGGTCAGACAAGTTTACCTTTTGGGCTGCAATCAAGGGTCCAGGAAATATGCCATCGACAAGAGTTGTTCTGTCAAAGATCAGGAATGAGTTTGAGTGCCGTGATAATAGACTCACGGGCGTTGAAAGCCATCGGGAGCGATGACTTTATTGCCTATGGTTAATCTAGTTTTGGGACCATGTACAGAGAGCTGAGATAGTGGGTATTCTGAGCGAGATACTATAGCTGTCGCATTAATCGATGAAATGAGAGAAACGATTAGAAAAAGAATAAACATCGCGATTTTTCACGATGAATGGTGATGCTGTCGTTGGTGAGAGTGGGGGGAAGTAAGATAAAATTATAATGCTTTTGCAGCTTTTATCTTGCAGCAGTAGTCTTGAAATGTTCCTGCTCAAAGCCATTGGCACCTTACGACTTCATCGCCATGTGATTGCACTGCCAAAAGTTGCTCGGCGCCCCGGTATCAATGGTCTGATGCAACGGGGGTTAGCGTTGTAGTAACGATCTGTCTATCGATCCGCTCAAAAATGATGACGTACCACGAAACCATGATTCGGACATGATCCAAGATAATTCAGACGGCGAAACAGCCTACCGACCCCGGGTGTAGGGCTAGGCCACAATAGCTTGAATTGACTCTTCATGTGCAGCAAAAGAATGACATTTACTAATGGTGTTATGCGAGAATCGGACTGGCAGTTATCGGACAGAAACGGTCACACGGTATTAGGTACTATGTGATGTCAGGACCTTGGAAGGTGCCGAGTGTGTACTAGCCACTTACGTCTGCACAGAATTTTGAGACGAGACAACCGGCAGTCTTGAGAATAATTGAGGCACAATGGAAACGACCGAAGATTGTGCCATTATTGGATCATGCAGGTGGGGCTGAAGTGATCATCGAGGACTCATGATAAGTGGAAGGTCAGTTATTGGCTAGCACGCTATGACAGTGACTGGATTGCCATCGGTGAATTGAAATTAACCAATGCGGCACGAACGTACGTAGACAGGCTGCAGATAGTGAAGTTGGGCCTGGTTGCTTGCTTTATGAGGGTCTATTAAGGATGCCAAGGTGCATAACTGGTTATAGTCACTACACCGTCGGACTGGCGGTTGCTTGTCGGAGTGGCACCGAAGCTAAGGTTAGGGTCAGAACTATATATAATGTTACATAACACTATTAAATGTCACGTGAAAATTGTATAGGAACAAGGCATCAAAAACAAAAACGGAAGAGCTCCTCCATTTCAAGATAAGGAGGAGATGCCAATACAAGCAGGCCATATCCCAGTAGTTACAAGTAAAGTTACGGCAAGTCACAACAAGCTTGTGCTGCCATCTTCTCCTTCAATTTTGTACAGATCGTGATTTTGGAATGGGAAAATTGTCAAGAAGTACACTATGACTCTTCTGTTTTTTCTTCTTTATTTCTGGTTCCCTATACACATTCATCGCTTTTGTACGCTTTATCACACTTATCACGTGACGTTTGTGCAAGGTTCTACCTTACAACCAAAAGCAATCCATTCTATTGAAACAATCCCGGTGTTACCATGGATCCATAACGTGTTTGTTGTACATCTTGCGTACGAAATAAAATCATTAAATAACATCCTTATTAGCAGGACTAGAGTCCTCCTCACTAATGTGAGAATCGAGGATTGTTCAATAAAGATCTAAACCTCCCTCAACTTCCGTGTAATAGTGGTAGATTGGACATAAGTTATACCATTCCTCTGTAAAGCAGTTCAGCAATATAACAGATTCTTGATGTATGACCTACCGGGCACGGGGTTTATATGTCGGCTAGTATCTTGGGGGCTTTCCGCCATTACCACGGCAAAACCCCTGGATTTGAAGGATTAGCCATTTCGTTACCGGGAAGATTTATACACATACTCATCAAGGTGCCAGTCGATATGACTGGTGGTTCAGAGTCAGCACCTTTTTGACAGCTCGATAAAAATGATGTCACACCAATGTATGAACCAAGGGCCAGGATTGTCGGTGATCCATCGAATCACCGTGTGTTGCCCATCGGACCCAGCACTGACCACATCGCGCCGAACAGGGTTTGCGTAGTTGAAAGTACTGCTGTCCGCGCTCTGTACTACATCAAATGCATGCTAATAATCATGAGTACGAGCCAGACATGCCCCCGAAGCCACAGAAAACTTACCCCATGAAGGTGTATAGGATGCTAGTACAATATACATCAATCACGTAAATATCGAATGAATGGAAAAGACGTACAGGTCCACCTGGAGCTATTCCTAGTTTCATCGTCAACTCTACCACTTTATTGGCCTCGATAAGGTACACACTCCCATTTGTTTGCAGCTGAGAAGCATCTCCAGTCTCATTAAGAATTTGGGATAGGATAGGATCGTAAGGAGATTTGAATGGCACATTATTGACAGACCACTGGAAACTTGAGGCATTGAAGGAAACCTCGAGGGTCAGGTTGATATCTGCATCACCATACACTGGTTTTCCGGGAGCACCTGGATTGATCAGAGCATGCAAATCGGTCTCTTTCAACGGGTTCATGCATGAAGTATTGACCGTAGTCGGTTCGACCTCTGGGGCATATTTGTATCGTAGGATGGCAGAACCATCGTAGGTACCATTTGAGTTAGGAATACTGCGCACCCAGTAGTTATTCACCGGCTGATCGGCTACTAGAACCACAGAGTAGCGCTGACCTGCAAAAATCTGGAGTTGGTCTACCACCAGAGATTCTGTCAGTTGTCCATCCGCTTCGATGACAGTTAAGTTGTGGCCATCGATGGAGAACAATACGTTGGCGTCACATGATATTTGAACCAGACGAAAGCGATATCGCTTTCCCTGCTCAACATTGATTACAGCGAGATCAGCCTTGGGTTTTTGAGCAGAGCGACCGAGTCCGTTGATGAGCATAGACTTAGCCAAAGTCACCTGGCTGCGCAAGCCGGGGGATACACCATGATACCTGGCGATCCTGACTCAATCTGGCAGATTACCCATGTTCGTGAAACTCACCAGTCGGCAAGCGTGATCACGGTACTAGCTGAAAACACATGATGGTCAAAAGGTTCATATGAATCAATTTTTCGCTCACCATCGTCAACATCATACATGTCTGCATAAGGATCTTGAGGATCATAGATTACCAGGGGTCCCCTCACACCATCGCACTGTTCCATAGGTCAGTCCTCTACTGCACATACAAAGTTGGAGTGATACTTGCATATTGAACAGAATAATGACTGTGATACCAGTAGGTGCCCGTCTGGTTCTGGGCGGAGAAAGAGTATAAAAATGAATGGTTCGGCATGATGGGGCATTGTGTGACGTTGGCCGTCCCATCGGCATAGTTCGTCTTATTCTGGAAAATACCATGCCAGTGCTGCCATAAATAAGGTCAGCTTGGACAACATCGACGATTTGACACTGCTTACGACACTGGTAAACTCGAACATCCCATCACCCTTGAGCATGTTGACCACCTCAATATCAAAGTGATCTCCCTATTGTGAGGTTGGCACTGGCGCCCGACAAGGAGACCAATAAAATTCCACCTTCTGGGCTGTGACCAAAGGTCCAGGAAATGTGCCATCAACGAGACTTGCGCTGTCAGAAATCAGGAATGAGTCTTGAGTGCTGTGATAATAAACTAACTTGCGGGGGAAGCCATCAGGAGCGATGAGTCTATTACCTATGACCATTCTAGTTTTGGGACCAGTTACAGCGGGCTGAGATAGTGGGTATGACTGTGAGCGAGATGAGACGGATGTAGCGTCAATCAATGAAACGAGAGAAACAACTAGCAGCAAGATGAACATCGTGTTCACGATGATAGCAACGCTGGCGTTAGCAAGAGTAATAGGAAGTAGGGAAATATTATAGTGTTCTCGCAGCTTTTATCTTTCAGCAGTAGATAGCCTTGAAGTGTTCGGTATCTCAGTGTCCCTGTTATTAACATGTCAGCAGCGTAATTCTAGGACAGTCATCGACAATTTGACAATGAGGTATCAAGGACGTGCCATGTCACGGGCCATGACTGGGACACAATCCAAAATAACTCGGACGACGAAATGGGCAACTGACCCCAGGCGTGTGCTAGAATATCACAACAGCTTGAACCGACTCTCCAGTACAAATCACTGGTGGTGCCTCTCCCTCAAATACAGCAAGCTGATAGTGAGGTTGATGTTACCGGGCTGCCGCTGGGGTGACTATAACTAGGAATGTGCTTAACATTTCCTCAGACTCTCGTGAGCCAGACCTATGATGATGGCTTGGACCTAGCTCCGCATAGCTCGACTGAGGAAGCCATGGAGAAAGAGGGATAGAAGCAAGGATCGAGATTCGACGCTAACCCGTTTGGCTCGTCGGTAGTAGCTTGACAATCAACACCTCAACATCACTTCTCTAAGTCTTCTCTATGACACGTCATCAATGCAACACAAAGTAATTTTGAATCTGAGCGTCATACTAACCTTACCACGTTATAAACGTGTCACAGCATATATATACTGCCACGAGGAGTTTGAGGTGTCATGCTGTTCTCGCTGGGACTGTAAGTTTCAACCATGAGTTCTTTATCGCACGCTGCTCGAGATACAATGCCTCATATCATGAGACACGTTGTACTTTGGCCCCAGAAAGATTCTTCCATTCTCGCGACAAGACGGCCATTATTGTCATACCTTTGAAATTGCTGATGTAGGCACATTTTCACATTATCCCGATTCATCGATGAATGATTAGTGCTCTGGCATGATGGATTGTTGGAGACTGGCATGAGTTTGCGCTGTTGACAAGTAATGTTACCCAGATTTCAAACGGGCATTTCTGCGCCGCTGCTGCGGCAAGTGCCGCAGTGACCACTGCTGCAGTGTTCCTAAACTTGAGTGCGCATCAACTACACTCACTTACTGCTAATTACTGGAACCTCCCAGTACTTGTCCTCCATACGACCCATGGACTCGAGGGTGCTCCAATTCCTTACATGTATATCCACGCTCCTAGAGTCACGGTTGGGTGATATCATCGAGATTCGTAGTAGTCCCGGTCTGCAAGTCAAGTCTCTCAAACAACTATCTTGTTACTAAACAATCTTTCATATTGTATTGTAGTCTAGATTCTCCACATATTATGTTATTTTTTCAATGAGCAACTGCGTAGTTGCGGGCATTTGTCTCAAGTCTAGATCTGATTGGCGGTCAATGGCACCTTTCTTCGCGTTCCCGGTCCTCTATGGGATTTTTTTCACCTGTCGCTCCTGAGGCCTGAGGTCCAATCAGTCCAGTGACACCTGTTTACAGCCCCACAGTTGCATGTGCATGAGGATTGGCGGCTGAACATGCTAACTTTTTATTAGGCGTAGCATATGAGTAGTGGGGCAGGCATGATCACAATTGTCGTTTTGAGTATGGCAGGATTGTGGCAGGACGTGTGATGATTTAGCAAGTTGACTCATCAGAAACAATGATTCCGAGTCCAAGACACATACACCATGTTCGAAAACTATCTTGCCAATTCTCAGCCTCCCTTATCGCCTTCTCGATGCCTGTTAGCCCAGTGTTGTTGAGAGTGCTGTATTAGTAGGATAATAGTAGCTATAGTTGCTCAAGCCACCAAGTCAGCTTGATTTGGAATTGAATATGAGTTACTGACGAGTGTCGCAGCACTTGTCGCGGTCGTCGCGGGCACCTTCTTTCCATATTTGGCAAGTGCTGCGATATGGCGCCCGCGACGACTGCGACAAGGAGCTGCGACTATACTTGCTGAAAATACACTCGAGCTATATAATACATCCTTCAGCAGTTATTTTGCACATCATAGTATTGCAGACTCGCATTGGAACAAATACTTCAATGGTGGATTTGCGTATCACACAAGTTTGAAATTGGGGCTCGGAAGTTGAAACACACTGTAGATTAGTCTCCAGCAACACAGTTCAAGACAATGATAACCAAGTGAGTTTATATTAATCATGTAAAGTCCTTCAAGGCAGCAATCAGAGTCCAGAGTATGTGACCAGCAAGAAACGAGTGTATTTTGTCAATTTGCTGCTCTATATAAGTCATAGTGTACACTGTACATGTATACTAGCGCAAATTCGGAAAATGCCGCGCAGCAGTCCAGTCGTGGCAGTCGCAGCAGTGACGCAGCATTTTGCTAGTGCCCCATTTCAAACTCCTCGCTTCGTCCTGATGTCAACACATTCATTCTCACCATTTGGCGCATAGTCACATAATATACATCGCAGGGTTTTGCTGTTCCTCTGAGTCCGACAAAAACATCATCGAAGAAGGTAGGTCGCATTTTTATACGACCGGCATCAAGTTAATTTTAGGAAAGGGATGGGGAGCGGTGAAATGTGAGTACGGACTACTGTACCTGATGCGGATATCTTCATCCTATTCAAAGAGCTTATGGAGATGCTCCCACCACCTGACGAGACTCCTGGTCATGACAACCGTACAATCACGATTGGCGCGGCACGGCTCTTGACCGCACCGAGCAAAGTTATTGAAAGCCACTCTGGTTCTCTCAAGTTTGTTCATCGTTCAACAGCATCGGCTGTTTTGGAACTTCGACGACATAATATTAAATGATACAGGAGACCTTGTTGAACAGCATCCTGACATTGCCCATACCCTCTTGCTCATCAGCGTTCTACCCCTTATTGTTACCCGAGAGCCAACTTCTCCACTTATTTGGATTTGGACCACGAGGACCAATCAAAGGTATGTTTTTGTATATTTCTGCGATGGTGAGCGGCACCGTGACATCATTGATATCTTAGGTGGAACCGCGGCATGGTTTCAACTTGGATATTCAGTGGCACCATCCCAAACGGTAGCCAGTTTTCGATGCTCCAGCGCCTAGCCATGATCGATACAAAGCTTCAAGTGTCGCTGAAGTTGTTCGAGCTTTAGCAGTCGTCTGCTTCATGACATTGAAAACGCTTGGGGTCGGTTTTACGTTTGTACTTCGAAGACATTTTTTTTATACCTCAAGTGTATTCCAGATTTCACCTTGTAAATGTGCTTGAGCCTAGTGTCGAGCGCTCTGATCCAACCCAGTCAAGCAGTCCATGGCCTTCCCTCTTGTCTGAAGGTCCTGGTAGGGTATGATCAAAGCTGTACTAAGTTTTGAGTAGTAGTACTGCGATGCGGTTCACTACTCTAGCATTTATTGCATTGGCACTCCGACCTGTCGCTTCCAGCGACGACGAAAGTACTTGTTCTACAGCAACGAAAATTTAGTAGAGGCGGCCACTGAAGGTGGTATGCCACCGCACTCTTGTTCTTCATGAGAACAGACTTTATTTCGTCTCGGGAAAGGATGGGGACCAATGAAGTGTGAGTAGCATCTGTAGCTACCGTTCTTCAATCATTTAATAATAAAGTATCAACAGCGACATATTTCGACAAGTCGTCGCAAGTTGCAGAAATGTTACACGGTCACTTTAGGCTCCCAGTCACGAGCATCATACCCTCATGATCAATACAGCTCTTGATCGCGTCGAGGAGAGTTTTCTACGGGTTGGCATCAGGTACGGATCCAGTGAAGAAGTCCTAAAAATCACACGAAATCTCTCATGTCTGGTATTCGACAAATTTTTGGGATCATTGGTATGTCACAAGTATTGAACGGTTCTGTAACGTTGATGATAGATAATAAATGATACAGATGACCTTTATGAACAGAACCCCCAGTTTGCATGGCTTGCATGGATTCTCTTGTGCATTGCGATTTGCTTGCTATTTGCACTGTGGTTTCATCTTAGCACAGCCCTCCGTATACTTGGGGTTGGGCCATTAGTTACCCGCTGGAACAGCCGGGCCAAATAACCACGTTTGCAACCATGCAGCAATACTTCCTAAAACCATCACATCAATGGGCTGCTCAGTGCCACAGCCATATAAAAACATACCTTTGATTGGTCCCGGTTTGCGATACTTTAGGCGCCTAGCCATGACGCTTAAGTGACTTCAATGCCGTAGGTGTTTAATCCCTGACATCAAAAACTCCGGGGTGCGTTGTATTTGTAATTAAATGCTGAATATTACTGTGTAAACATGCCTACTCGTGAGTGTTTGCGCTATCTTCATCGCACTGACTCACCCAGCGCCAAGTGTTCAGACCTACGCACAGGGCTTTTCGGTTAAGGGTCAACTAAATATCTAGTGGACAAGACAAACAGGCTGCATACGCAACTTAGGAAGCAGGGGGTTTCATGCTAGAGTTGCCAAAGATCACCCTCTAAAATCTCGCGCTTTCAGGACCATATTGGTCGTCCGCTGCCAAGTCATGCTTGAACAAGTTCATTCACTGACCCTACAGTTGCTGCCATCAAGTACTCTGCTGCAATACCTGCTAAATGAGTTGATCTTAGATCAAAGTCTCTTAATGAACCTCACAGGACGTGCGTTCACCGCTAAGAATGGCTCCTCGATAGAAGCTGAGGAGTCCAGAGTTGATTTTCTCGATGTTAACTTCAATCTAACTTACGCATTTCTCTCATCACTTCACTTGTTGATTCTCAATTCTGTCATCAATTCCGAGGCAACCGGCGATCTAGTATAGATGGGAATTTGCCAGGGCAAGATAGTGTAGTTGGCAATGTACTATTCCTCTTCCTGGCGTGTGAACCCCGGTCCTTACGTATGTCTTGCACTGCAGTGAGCCAACGGTCGTCTATTCCAGCACTACTGCGATGAAGTGGCTCTCTACTCTAGCATCAACGCTACCACCAGCTACTTCCAGCGACGTCAAAGAAAATTCCTCTGACACAGGCGTCGCAGAGACAGGTTTGTTGCAACAACAAACGTTGCATTTTAATATAGGACAAGGATGGGGAGTAGTGAGAAAGTGTGAGTACAGCCGACATTATGGTTTTTACTCATCTCAGAAATGATCGACAGCACTTTTTGACAAGCCATCGCAAGTCGCGGGCGCGTTATATGGTCATGTTGATCACCTAGTCATTCATCAAGGCGCTGCAACCGTCGGCAGCTTGACAAAACAACTTGGATCGTTGCCAGCACACATGCTGTACGGTGGATCACACTTTCAAAAAGCTGGAAAATCCTGCTGGGACAAGGTTGCCGGTCTCGGTCCAAATATCCAGGCGTGTACAGGTGAATTCTTCCAGCGTGCCGGTGAACTCTATCCCTCCAACAAGATAACGGAATTAAGGAAGTCTGTGGATAGCGTCGGCAGCACAGCTACGACACTCTACCAAGTCACCAAAGAAGCCGCAGAACATCGCGGCATTCCTCTCTACACCGTATTGAAAGACCTTGGAAACACCTTCAGTGTCCTATTTGAAGAGCTCAAGGAACAGTTTCCACCCCCAGATGAAGCTCCCGGTCATGAGAAGCGCATGGCAATGATCAACACAGTTCTTGATCGTATCGAGGAGTGTTTCCTGAAGGTCGTCGGCAAGCTTGGAGTGAGCAGGGAGCCTCTCGAAAGTCTCACAGGTTCTCTGAAGACTGGTCTTAAACACGTTGTGGTGACTATTGGTGTGTCATAAATAAATGACTGTTCCGGAATGTTGACAACCTAATCTCAAACGATGATACAGGAGACGTTAGCGAGCAGCATCCACACCTTGTTTGGGCCCTCTCGGGCATTGTGATTAGCATGCTATTTGCCGAAGGTCTTCTTTTCACGATTCTCCGCATAGTTGGGTTTGGGCCTTTGGGACCAATGAAGGGTACGGTTTTTTTGTGTAGTTGTAACATATCAATATTCATAATGTTCTAGGTGGAATTGCTGCGTGGTTGCAAGGGTGGTTGTTTGGCCCCGCCGTGCCGAAGGGCAGCTGGTTCGCGATACTTCAGCGCTCCGCCATGGTAGGAGCGCGGCTGTAGAGCTGGTGCGGTGCGAGGTTCGTCCATGACTGAAATCCTCGAGAGTCGAGGCCTGTTACGTTTGTGCAAATATATTATGTACTTACGCATATGATTTTTGTCGCTCGTTAGTCAGCGTCACATGTTCATAGGAGGAAGCACTCTGATCAGATCATGTCTGTGGCCTGGGGGAATTTGGGTAGCTGATATGAATCGTGTGGGTCCATTTGGTTTCTTCGAGTCCCCTGCACTCACAGTACTGTAGTGTTTGATGTACACGCACCCTCGAGGCTTAAATTGAATGTGCCGATACTGCATGTCATGCATCGTGGATCATGGAACAAATCGGTTATCAACTTGTTACCTAAGTGACTTGGTGAATTGAATCGCATAGGTCGTTATATATATATACTAGTGCATGGTTCTGTAGTGCCTTGTAATGTATGGTGCTACTGCAATGCAGTCAAGGCGCCTCTCTACTCTGACATCAACCCTACGACCAGTTACTCCCGGCGACATTGAAAGATTCATTCCTCTGACAAAAGCGCCACTGAGACGGGCTTGTCGCACTCTTATCTTACGACGAACACTGCATTTTAATCTAGGACAAGTGAGAAAGTGTGAGTACAGCCAAGATCACTGTTTGGAATCATGTACTGATGCTCAGAAATGATCGACAGCGCTTTTTGACAAGCCATCGCAATTCGCAGGTGCATTATATGGTCGATTTAATCACCTGGTCATTCGTCAAGGCGCTGCAACGATCGGCAACTTGACGAAAAAACTTGGATCGTTGCCTGCTTCAGCACACACACTGTACAGTGGAGCACACTTTCAAAATGCTGGAAATTCCTACTGAGATAAGGTTGCTGGTCTCAGTCCAGATATCCAGACGCGTATAGACGAATTCTTCCAGCGTGCCGATGAATTCTATCCGTCCGACAAGATAAGGGAATGGAGGAAATCTGTGGATAGCGTCATCAGCACGGCTACGACACTCTACCAAGTCGTCAAAGAAGCTGCAGAACAACGCAGCATTCCTCTCTACACCGTATCAAAAGACCTCAGAGACACTTTCAGTGTCTCATTCGAAGAGCATAAAGAACAGTTTCCATCACCTGACGAAGCTCCCGGTCATGAGAAACGCATGACCATGATCAACACGATTCTTGACCGCGTCGAGGAGTGTTTCCTGCAGGTCGTCTGCAAGCTTGGAGTGAGCAGGGAGTCTCTCTCAAGTCTCACAGGTTCTCTCAAGTCTGGTCTTAAACATATTCTCGTGACCATTGGTGTGCCCGAATAGAACTTTGACCGTTACGGAACTAATCTCACACGATACAGGGAACATCGACGAGCAGCATCCAAACCTCGTGCGGGCTATCTCGCGCATTGTCATTAGCATGCCATTTGCTGATGATGACCTGGGGTTTCTTCTCGCGATTCTTCATATAGTTGGCTTTAAAGCCTTGAGACCAAAGAAGGGTATGATTTTGTGTAGTTGCAACACTTCAATGTTTATAACGTTTTTAGGTGGATTTGCTGCATGGTTGCGAGGGTGGTTATTTGGCCCTGCCGTGCCAAAGAACAGCTAGTTCTTTTTGCTTCGGCGCCGCGTCCTGATGGGAAGAGCACGGCTGGTGTGAGGTTCCGTAAATGTTTAGTCTATGACTGAAACCCTTGAGGCCTGTTACGTTTCTACAAATTGCATACGCGAGCAATCACAGACACCAAATGCCGCGCATAACTTTTCGTCGAAAATTCTGGTATTATTCAAACGGTCAAAAGTCAGTACAAGAAGGAGCGGCGGTGACAAACAGAAGTTTCTGAATGCCCAACGTGTGGCACAGAAAAGATAGTAGGAATCCATTGGTGCAGGTATCCAAACGAACTTGATCGTTAACATGATCGTATCTTGTTCGTCGCACCTATGAAAAAATACTAAAACAGTTCGGACCTGAACTGGACCCTTGGTGGTCACGTTTGAAGGGACTCCTCAAAACCTTTTTAGTTTAAGTTTGAACCGGACTTCAAATTGGTAGACAGCATACTTCTCGTTCCATGAGAGGGGTACGAGAGACCCGGCACTGGAACCAGCATAAAAGCAGTCCATCTTCACATCCGGTAGCGGGTGATCGCTTGTCCCTTTTAAAAAGTGTCAATGCCGCATCATCGTAAGTATGGATGTACCCTACCAGCATGACAGTACGGAATTCCATCCTCCTTGTGTCCCCAACACATCACAGGCGACCACTCGTCCACGAGGTTGGCAAGCGTCTGCACGTGGCCGTATGAAGCAGACTGTGAGACTGTCACGGTAAACAGTTGATACTCGGAACAATCAGACAATAGATAACGTGAATGAGCGGCGTACCGAAACTGTCAATAGCCTACCGTCACCAAAACTCTCGTTGTTTCACCAAACCGAACTCTTTCATAACGCCACACATTCAGTCTCTCGTACTCTTACCTTGTGCTCTCAACGCCACTCCCTTCAGCATCCGCTTTCCCTAATCATTGGCCGATTCGTACCCGAGGATCCTTACGGTTCGCGACTATATCTACACATGTACATTTTGATATCGATAGCGAATTTACCCAGTCCTTTCCCGCTCCAACGTTCTCACAGAAGCCTCAGAAACGTATCCCTGCCGCATATTCTCACTTTGTGTCGCCTTACTCTCATTACGCCTATTGGCATTTAGGTTCACAATCTCCTTTCGAACTCAAACCCAGCCTTACAGGGCCCTCTCAGACATTGCGATTAGAATACTATTTTCCAATGGGCATCTTCTCAGCACAATTATCCACATAGTTGGGTTTGAGCCTTTTGGACCAGCGAAGGGTACGATTTTGTATAGTTGCATACCTCAATATATATATACTGTCTCTAGGGGAAATTGCTGCATAGTTGCAAGGGTGGTTATCTGGCCCCCTTGTGCCAAAGGGCGACTGGTTCGCGATGCTTCAGCGCCTCACTATGTCAGGATGGGAAAAGCGCGGCTGTAGAGCTGGTGCGAGGCTCTATGGATGTTTTGGTCACGAGTCTATGTTAACATGTTTGTATAATATAATTTTTGACGCTTCAAGTGACAGTGTACCTTACAAGGTCAGAAATCCTATCAAAGTCTCCGTCGCCAAATATCAAACCGAATAAACTCATTCACGCCATGACTTGGTAGCAGGATAATCACATTCGCAAAATTGTAAAGGTGCTGCCATAGGAGGAGAAAAGTAAAATAGAAAGAAGTTGTGAAGTTGAAGTTGAAGTAAATTAAAAAGGGTGCAAGTCGCCGAACTGCAGGCAGTGAATTAGAAGGAGATTATAACATAGTAATTTTCACGTACCAATGTTTGTAGCAGTCCGAAGTGGATGGAATGGTCTCGCAGTCATGATGGAGTTGAGGTGAATGGTGCAATTCGCCGAACTGCAGGAGACGTATTAAAGCAAATCGTATAGTATAGTAGTTGTTGACGTACCAGTATTTGCAGCAGGTCATGGTGTGTTGAAGGGGCAAAGTAAGCTGCGAACAGTCTCGAGGTATGAGAATCTGGCAAGGTCATAAAATCAGCGGGCCATGAAACGCTCGCATTTCATGCGGCTGAGCGACTTGTTACACGAAGCCCGCGGCAGGAAGAACGCGTTGGGCGGATCGTCACGCAGGGCGCGCGACATGCAAGGTCATAGGAGTGTTGACAAGTCGCAAAGGTGTAAGTCGTGAAAGTCATGAAAGTCGTTGAAGTCGTTGAAGTCGTTAAAGTCATGAAGGTCGCGAAGGACTCGGTGGTCGGAACAAGCCATCAAAGGTTTTCATGGAATGTGAAGGGTCGCAGCAGCCGGTCGTGTACACCATGCTATTCTGCAAATCGCTACGAGGATGGTAGACATGCCATGTCATGGGACGCCATCGTCGATGAATGATAGTGGTAGTGAATGTCGTACATTAAAGCCGGCTGCTATTATAGGGTAGGGTAGATCATGAACACCCGGAGACAAGAGCGACCATGCATGGTTACGAGGAAGATCGCACCTGACATTAGAAAATATTGCCGACTGTTGCATACTGGCAGAAAAGAGGGGACGGCAAAGCAAGAGTGGGATAAGACAACGGTGATGGTAAGTTGCGCAGTGGGGGAAGATAAGGATATGATATATACCGCCAGCTGGAGTGGTTAGAGAAAGTGCCGTGAGCGCGTAGGTGCCACGGGAATTTGAAAACATGCAAGGGCGACGGAAGGCAAGGGTGGACCAGGAGATCACGAGGTGCAGGCTGGGATATCATGTGGTGCTGTGGTGCTGAACTGCGACGGAAGATAGGAAAATATCTATGACCAACCGAAGTATGGCAAGTTGTTAAAGAGCCGCGAGCATTTCAGTCCATGCAAGGACGACGGAAGAAAGACAAGGGTATGCTGGGATATCGTACGTCGCTAAACTCCAGAAGAGAAGAGGATATCCGTGACCAATCAAAATGGTTCAAGAAAGTGCGATGAGCTTCTGAGAGCACGAGCATTTGGAACCACACAAGGAGGGCAGGAAGCAGGGGTAGGTTGAGATATCATATTCTGCTGAACTGCGAATGGAAGCAAGTCTGCAACAATGATCAGAAATTATCGGGGCCGTGCGATAAATCAGCACAAGGCCACGGAAACATCACGCATGATGTTGTCGTCAAGAGGGAGGCTTGTCATGCATGTTTTGCGGAGACTGCAAAGATAATCAGGGCTGCGAAGGTGGCCTTGAACGACCAGAGAAGAAAATGCGAGGTATCAGGTACATCACGAGGATCCAAGGTATGGCATTTGGATCCTGCTGCCAAATGAAATTGCAAATGATTGGAGCTATATAAGAAACCAGGGGTAAGTCATAGAAGGCGTGATAACTAGAAAACTTTACAAAGATGATGACGTGATGACATGTTGGAGTGCTACAAAATGAACTGACGACTGCAAGAATAAACTGCCAAGAACCACAGCGCAAAAAGTGGTAAGCATGGTAGGAAGATGCAAGGTTCAGGAAGCCTTACAAGGGTGATGACGCAAGTGCGTGGGGGGTATGATAATACTGCGAACAATCGGAGAGATGGTGAGCGAAGTGTAAACGAGATGGGAGCTAGAGATCTTACGATAGACAGGGATAGAAGGGTCTCGCGGTGCTGTAAAGTAAAACAATAAAACTGACAAGATCAAAAATAAATGGAGGAGTCATCAAGTTATCCAGGAATGTTGAAGATGAATAGAGAAAGGCGACCAAGATGTAGAAAGAACAAGAGTATGGGGTTTTGTCGTTTTCTGTAGAATATCGAGACTGAGACGCAAATAAAACCCGATACGGTACAAGTTCGAGAAATTCTGCTGCTGGAAAGTGACGGCATGTAATCCAATGTCGCGTCAGGGTTGAAACTGGGGGTGAAGGTCGACAGTAGACATGTGGAAGTCTAGGGATCAAGATGTGCTCTTGACACTATGCTCCATCGATCCAGCTCCACAGGGACTCCTCGCCCTCGATACAGGACTCTAAGGTATCGTGGAATTGTCGCTGAATCGAATATCGAGGTCGAGCTGCGAGAATTCCTTAGACGCGAGATTGAGATTGGTCGGGATTCCAGACAAATGTTGTTCGTCGGTGAATGGAACCCAGTCCCCAATGAACCACTGCGTTCGCAGCTCACCATTAGCGGCATCAATGCGCGAGAATGCGTCAATCAGGCAGCTGGATCGAGTTGGAGTGGCGGGGGTGACAAAGAAGCATCCGGCGGGCGAGCGACGGTGGTTAGAACCAGGGGGAAAGGGTCCGATGCAACCTGTTATCGGAGCGATGATGACTTCATCATCATCTGAGTCTATATCCGAGACGGACGCCAGGGAGGGAGTCGAGCCGTAATCGTCAACAGACCCATCTTCACTTTCCGACAACGAGGACTTCGAATGAGACGCAGTCGATAGAAACCTGGTGTAATTATCATCGTCGCAATCGTCATCACGCTCAAAGTTGACAATTGGGCACTTGTCATCCGCGGATAGTCGCAAGTCCTCATTGACAAACCGAAGGAGGTCGAAGCCATCGTTGTTGACTTCTGGAATTGAACCATGGACAGGCTGTTTGTGGTAGTCAATCTGTTCGTCCAGAAGTCGTATAAGGTCGAGAATCGCGGACCCTGAGGTACCACCAGAGATATGGTTTAGAGATGTTTCTGATTCTTCAATGGAGAGCTGCTGAAGGTTCGATGTGAGCTCGTCGTCGGTACCGTACTCACCCTCTTTGGAAACAGAACTTAGCACGCGGCCCTCGAAAAACCCTAAAATGTTCTTTTCGTCAGTTAGGCAGCCTGGATAGTCAGGCATCGGAGAAAGTTGCTCGTTGCAGCTATTTAGCTCCAAATGCAAGTCGGCATCCTCTTGGACGGGAAAAGAGCAAGACTTTTCCTCGAGGAAGTCTAAGTAGTCCCATGTTGGAGAGGTATGTTTTCTCGCTGGATAAGTGTCGTCAGAGATGTCGTCGCAATCCTCGTCACAACTGAAGCTGTTGTAAAATTCGACTTCCTCATTGATAGACTGCAAAAGATCGTCCATCAGGCGGGAGTTGATATCTTGATAACCTTCCTGCTGTTCGCCGAAGGAATGCGTTTCAGCAAGAGAACGGTGGCATCGCGAAGGTATGCCACTTTTCGCGTTGAGAGCATCTGCGTACTTGCTGAAATCCGCTTGGCCATGACGACGCGCAATGGACGGGATGGGAGACATATCGGATGCCTGAAGAGCAATATCCGAGGAAGGATGATCAAGCTTAGTCGCGAGTGCACTAGCCAAGTCAGACATTTCGACAAGACCATGTCGGCGGTCATCAGTGGAACGCGGTCTAGCAGGAAGGGTCAAAGGCGAGGGTGGGTAACTTGGTAAAGTAAGGAAGGCACCGCCCCGAAGTGTTGTACCGATGACTGAAATGTCAAAGTTGTACGATCGGGCAGGCCACCCGCATGCAACGACAGTCATGTAATGCTCACAAGTGATTTCTGGGACATTTACGTGTGGCCGGGCAATTTCTGACAGCAGGAAATTATGAAGACTGGCCTCTGCGGATTCTGAAGAGTAAACGGAGATATCGTCATCAGATTCCTCATGATCGTCCTCTTTCTTTTCGGACAGGTCTAGAGCGCGCTGGAAAAGCTATGTAAGTACTGCAGTCAGCCACTGATGTCAAAAATAAAACGGTTTACGCACCAAGGGACTGATAAAATCCTCGTCAGTGACACTTATAGCGATAGTAGGGACTGAGATCTACGAGTAAAATGTAAATGATTGATGATGATGATGATGATGATGATGCGAGACTATATTGCATACCTGAACTCTATAATCGTAGTCTGCCTCCGTAACGTCCCCAACATGCAGTTGATCATCAGTCACTTGGCTCGTTGCCACAGTACCAGTCTGGACCATGGGAATCTGGAACAATACAACGTCAAACTCATCTGGACAACATGCTTGACCAGTTGATTACTTCCCACCTGGAGTACTGAACGATCGTGGGTCAGAGCCGTATCGTATGGCGTGTCGGACGGCGAGCAAAGTACTGAGCCATCACGGGGCAAAATGACTGGTAGTACAAGACCGGGAAGCTTGGACTCGAACATGGTGTCTTTGCGGCGACGGCGGTAGAAATATCCCGCGACGGAAACGATAGCAACTGCGAAGCACACGAGGCCACCTTTCCAAAGATCATAGGTAAGGACAGTCGTGTCGGTGGGCGAAAGGATTGAAGGAGTGACATAAGGCCCCGAGAGGACGGTGGTTGAATGCACTGCGGAAAGCAACATGAGAGTGGATGTGGGGGGCATTGTAAAGCAGTAAGACGATGGCAAGATGAAAGCAGTTCACTGGGCATTCAAAAGATGCGGAGGTGCATATATATCGTCCAGAATTTGGAGGCTGACCGTATGGCCAGCATTGATAACATTATCAGCCACCATTGTATCGTCAGCCATGTTAGCCATCTTACTTCGTCATGGCGTATTAAAATGAAAATATCATAACCTGACATCATCGTGTATGAGTGATCGCTGGATGTCACCAGTAATCGAATTCATGCCATCACATTCTTCATTGCTACCGAACTTACAACGATATTATCGATAATGGAACGCTCGCGATCCAGGTTCCTTTGCAACTCTTTCAAGGCTGACTCCGAGTCCAATTTATAATGCTGGAAAAGATATGAGATTCTTGATATCGCCTTGATATGTTGTTACACACCTTTTTGATAATTGACCAATCCGTTATTTTACCCAGCGCTTGAAAAGGAACCATACACCCTTGGATAATGTCGCACATGCGACGCTGTAGATGAGGGGTATCTGAGACGTCTACACGGACAATAATGAGTGTCGTCGATTCATCCGATACCCCGTATCGTCGGATGGCTTCAGTGATCTAAAGACATTTTTAATAGTGAAATCAACCAATTATCGAGCAGATGGCTGCGCATACATTATTAGTGGGGTTCAGCGCCCAAAGTATCTCTGAATGGACAGTTTTAGTCCGAAGTTGGCCTTGCGCCTCTGACAAAAGCGCCTGGTAAATTGCTGTCTGAAGGTGAAGTGGGCTTGATATCTGGGATACGCAGTCAGTAACAATGTATCAAGATTGGAGTCGGCGTTCCTACCAGCCGTGCATCAATGAAGGCGAAGTTGACAGCTTCACGTTCAGTATTCCCATCAACACCAGGATTTCTAGCAGCTTGAACGATACGAGACCTGATAGCAGCAGCGTTTGTCACATCATCGAATAGAGCGACATGAACGACCGCATGATTAAACTGAGAGTAGTAGTATGTCTCCATCGATCATAATGGCGGTGAGCAAGGACCAAACAATCATTACATACTCATCTTGCATTGCCACTTAACGCCCACCACGATTTTGCTTTCAACAACTACCATCATCAAGTCATACATATTATTGATTGAGGACTGCTATTGGTAGTCTGGATTCCATGCTGGCATGAGATTCGCTTCTTTAACTTTGCCGTTGTCGCTTTTCACAACATGGTCCGTGATTCAAGCCGCTGCCGCCCCGGCGGCAGGCTCACAGGTCCTGACCCCTCAAGACTTCAATCAGACCATCGCAGACGGTGTTTGGTGCGTCCTATTCATATAAGGCCTTGTTTTTTTTTCAACAAGGAGAGTAGGTTCATCGAACATTTTTCCCCATATTGTCGGCATTGTCGCAACTTTGAACCGACATGGAACCGTGTAGTAGATAAATTCGAGAAGAAACCCGATCTAGGGATACATCTGGCACAGGTGAATTGTGCGTTGAATGGAGGTGAGTGAGTTCTCCAAGTTTCCTGGGCCACTAACAGACCTTCTCAATCGTGGAAGACTTGTGCACCGAAAACGGTGTTACAGGATACCCTCAAATGAACCTCTACCGAAACGGGCGCTTTGTAGAGACCTTCACTAAAGATCGCGACTTCGATATCCTTGTAGATTTTCTTCTTGCGCGTGCTGAACCTACTGCAAATTCCTTGCCATCCTCGGCTGTGGTTGAGCAGGAGGAAATGACAGCCGTGATCGCTCCTGTAGAGGAGAATTTGATGGTCCACGAGTCGCAGGTGGAATCCAACCCTTTAGGAGAGGTGATATCCTTAACTAGCGAGACGTTCGACAACATTGTAGACCAGGCGCCTATATTTGTCAAGTTCTTTGCGCCGTGGTACGCTGCATTGGTTATAGACTAAAATGTGCTTTAACAGTCATTTTTTAGGTGTGGACACTGCAAGAAACTTGCTCCAACGTGGATACAGGTTGCTCGTCGCATGCAACATAAGCTCAACATCGCGGAAGTCAATTGTGATGAGTACAAGTCGCTATGCTCGAAGCAAGGAGTCACGGGTTATCCTATGCTGTTCTACTACTCTCATGGCACAAAGACAGAGTACTCGGGAAGTAGAAAATATGAGCCGCTCGTGGCTTTTGCTGACAAGGCAGCATCTCCGTATGGAAAACTTCTCCAGAGTCATAGGCAGTTTTTGATGTCTGCTACAGGATCATGCAACCAATAAGTGCTCAGGATCTCAACAAGGTTGTTCATGAAAATCCTGTTGCGTATGTCCTCTTATTTTCTTCATCAAATGAACATACTGTCGTACGTGCACCGCATTATGTGCCTTGTTCAGTACTGACGACGTTTTAGAGTGAGATCGCCAAAGACACTCAGATGCTCCTTGGGTCGCCCCCTGTATTTCTATCATCCTCCAGGGAACTTTTTGCTCGCTACGACATCCCAGCGACAGAATCCTGGGCCATCCTGGCATTCAAAGATAATGACCCACAGGAACCCACCTCAGTCTTTAGCTCATCCAGTTCTGACATACTTAGCACTTGGCTCTTTGCCAATCGCCTCCCAACCTCCCTCGAGCTCTCACGTGATGCGTTTCAACAGGTAATGAATGCTCCACATAAGCCACTTGTTGTTATCGCTGCGACGCCCGGTGACGTGCAAAATGATATCTCATCGAAGTTGAACGATATCGCGAAGAAGTGGCGCATGCGTAAGAGCTATGTTGGCAAGCAAGATGTGGTATTCGCGTGGATGGACGCTGATCAATGGGGAAGTTGGATGAAGAGTATGTACGGTGTGAAGGTCAAAGACCAGCCGAAGGTGGTCGTTGCTGATCATAATGTAAGTAGATTGTAATTCCTGTCCATTTCATGTACCATGCTAATAATTGAATAGCGCCTAATCTACTGGGATAGGGATACTACTGGGCAACCTATTCAGCTAAACGCCGTCAGCATATTCTCTGCTATCGAAGGAGTTTACGACAACAAAATACGTTCTAAGCACTCAGAGAACATCCTAGAACGCTTTCTTCGGGTATGTCACTATTGAGTCATTATCAGCTCTCTCCCTCACAAGTCCATACACAAAGGTCTTAAACTCAAGTCTCACAAGCACTGAGAGTTTTATCATTGCCCATCCGTATATGGCCGTCCTGCTGATTCTTGGATTTTTGGCAGCGGTCGTTATGGCGATCAAGAAACTTTTGGATGATGATACAGATGTGCAGTCCGGGCATAAGTACTTCAAGGGTGGTCGTCTAGATTGATTTATGGACCCTTTTCTTAAACTCAGACGTAAATTTGCTAGGAGGGAGTCAGCGTGATGGTCGGTAAGCCTGATCGCAAGGCCAGAAATCGAAGCACCTCAGCCTGGGTCGCTAAACCATAAGTTTCGGTCTTACATACGTGCTTGACATTGCACAGCACTAAATAAAGCAGTTGACTGCATGCGCCACGGCTGCCCACCTATGCACGCATCACTGATGGTTCATGCATGGCTGTAGTGCAATTGGACACCCAATCATTCGTCTCAAGGCGGAACACGCAGACGCCTCGAGGCAATCATTCTTCTTGATGTCTCCTCCTAAGTACAGCAGAGCCTCAAGGTTCTGCGTTAGCATCCTATCCGTAGCTCTCCTGTCATGTCACAATGGGAATCATTACCAACATGGTTGCAAGTGAGCAAATCGGTCGTATCATTGGTGATTATTGATGTGCTTATTGTGGTCCCAGAATCAAGTTAAACAAATTGAAGGAGGATTATTATCGTCGTCGCTTGCGTCCCTCAAATCGCTCAACCGCTCAATCTCTTCTAAAGAGTTCTCTGATCATTTACGTCCTTACTTTCAAACACTCATTCCCCTTTTTTTCGTTCATCTCGATCCAAGGCTCGTTCCCCATGAGATCACTCCAGATTCTGTACATTCAATCATGCTCGCTAAGGTGTCTATCATAAGCATTAGTTGCCTATGCGGAGGGAATCAAGGGGAATTATGCGGTGCACCCCAATTTCGTCAGAAGCTGTCCGACGCTATGCATTCGAATTGGAGTGGGGTGTTTGCATGGTTCAATTTTTCTACCATAATTTCCTCGTCCCGCGGGATGACCCAGTGGCACGCCTACACAGAATCTACAGCGTAACCTCGCAGGAAGCTGCCAGCACCTCAACACTGTTCATCTATGTGGCTAGCGTGCTTCCCGGTGTTGTCGCAGATCTCCATCGAACAACGCCAAAGATCGAGGGAATCATCATGGAACTCTGGTACTTGGTAACGGATATCAAATGCGAAGATTGCATTGTTGATCCATATATTCGCCACTGGCGTCAGGACTTCAACATGCTTCGCGCATTCATGGCGCATGTAGTCCCCTCGTGCGTGTACTATGAGCCTAGCACTCCTCTCCCGCCTTTGACATCGCTCATCGAAACCGCTGGAGGAAGGATTCCTATTGTATTGGCTGCTCTCAAATGCCTACGTTTTGCGGGAAAGGGAGTGGCTCAGAGAGACCGCGACGTTGTCAAGCATGACCTTGATCTTAGCTCCTTGAATACTCTCTCGTTGACGTGCAAGCAAACGCTCATCTTTATGTTTGCTACAAGCCAGGCAGACCCTGTCATTTGCGAACTTTTTCTCACACATTGCTCGATGCGCACAGTTCTCAACACGTTAGCCGGAATAGGAACGCGTCCAGGTCCAGAACCTGATCTAGATCCTACCAATGAAAACTTCTGTCAAAAGACTACAACAAAGCGGGCTGCTATGGCTATTGGTCAGCAGTACATATCATTCGTGTTGGTGTGTTCTAATAATCCCATTGAAACTGCCTGCCACGCCCTTCGTTGTTGTCTTCTGGAGGTTCTCCTACGGAACGGTGTATTCCCTTCCGAAAATCGCTTACAGAAGTCCAGATGGTCGGATTATGACATCAGGATTTTGAACAGCTAGGGGGGGCGTTAATCTATGAGAGGGTCGTTCGTATCGCCTCGATGTCTATGCAATACATCGATTCTCAGCGCCTTTACGTCCATGCTATGCATGATCCAACATCATGGGGCTCGCTGTTGACCTTCAAAGAGATCCCTTCGCGGCGTTGGAGGATTCTCTCTGCGTTAACGCCGTATACACGCCCAGGGTACGAACAAACCTGTGGAGGTCCCGAGGTATGAACTTTCCGTGTCAAGTTTGGCCCATGCTGATAACGGTTATAGTGTATCAGTGTGAGCACCAGACTTCAACGGTGTGCTGGATGCCAGACCACGAAATACTGTTCAAAATCTTGCCAGCGAGCACCATGGTTGACTGTCCACCGTAAGCATTGCAGTATCTCAAAGGCCGGAATTGGTGTGTAAATCGATATACATATATATCTACTCCTGTTGACGGTTAGCAGGAATGGCCAAGGCTGGCAGGCACCTTCGGACAAGTTTGTCATTCATTGCATTGATTGAGGCAGCTGAGTTCAATGACGACAAGTGGCCAGGACAGCGTGCTCTATGATACAAACTGGCCACCGTTCGAAAAGAGAATCCAGCAGATGTTCACTCCTTGGTGCTCGAGTTGGACATGGCTGTCCTCCTTATCAAACATCGCATACAACCCCTTCGGCAATGTATCGGACAATTTCAAGACACAAATTGGATGAGGATCATCCAGGGCAGGCAAGCCTTACAGGGCAATAGTATGCTTCCTAGGACGATAATGATTACCACAATCCGAGGGCGCTAGGAGGTCACTTTTCAGCCCACGGACGGCTCTGCAATTAGCATTTGGATGGCCGCCATCTGAGTTCACTGAAAAACTTCCTGGTATCCCGCGCAGTGTTCTGTTTGATTACTGCACCAAAGGATGAATCGAAATATGACCCCAAGAGTACCCCACACTCGCGATTGATGCTGCAGAGTACCCGCGTATAGTAGGTCTGGAGGCCCAGGACCAAAGGATTGGTAGTACGTGGACAGAAAATGCGTTGGCAGCAGACTGCAGCTCAGAGCGCTGCACTCGTTGTACGCGGATCATTCATCATATACTCAGTCTTCAATGAGCGGAATTGAACTTGCAGTAGGTGCGATAGGCTGGCCGTCCAGTCAGATTTGAGTCAGGTACTAACAAGTTGTGTTACAAGTGCTATTTGGTGGTTCTCCAACTTGAAGAGTACCATTGAATCTTGTGTGTATTGTAAAACCGTCGGTGTGCCACTAAGTCAATCAATAAAGTATACGACTAGTGACCAGCCAACTTACGTTTTTTCTTCACGCGAGTCGACTGAGATGACCACAATGTTCTCTTGAAAGCACTCCACCTTGTTGATTTTAAATAGGTCACCTTGGTTAGCTCCTATGATGAGCTCGTCGAAGAAGAAGCCCCTCTTGTCAACGGCTGGGCTGCTGCTGCCACTGTGGCGCAACTTGGACTCACCGTGATTGCGTCGTCACTGACATTCCGCACTCGAATATTACTCCAGAGGTTGACTAAATTCCGAAGACGCGCGACTTGCGGCCTTCCTTGTTGTCCCCTACGACCTGGTGTTTCACTGCCAGCGACTAGGTCGAAGGCTACTGTTGGTCGCGCACGAACCATCTCTTCGCGCCGCCTAGTAGCCTATCTCCCGGCAGTTTTCGATGTTGGGACTTGAAGTCCCTACGGCCGAGTCCCGATGACGCAACCGCAACAACACAATGGCCTCATTCATGTCCCCTGCGACGTGGAGTTCCACTACCAAACAAGGCCAAGGCCACCGCTCGCTGCCTCGCATATGTCCTATGTCCTTTCTCTTTCCTTGGTCATGCGGACCTCTCTTGGTTTCTTCCCTTGCATCAGTATGGACTCGTCTCTTCCTATATTACGGTTTATTTTGTTGACAATGTTTCCACATTTTCATACATGTACCAGTATTAGATATTGACAATTTGTAGTTTCTGAATCCCATCTTCTTTGCACATACTTGAGGAACATATTTTGCACGCATATGTTAAAATTGACTAGTGGGTCAACGAGACCTGCAAACCCAACACAGCCCGAAAAACCTTCAGGGCATTTGTGAACCATCATGTTCGAGGCAACTTGAAAAGAATTCATCGCAGGGGTATGATACAAATGTATATAGACAATAGTGTACACAGGTGTTATGCAGGATGGTAGTGTCGCAATGAATGAATGATTAGTGAGCAGATACTTTTAGTATTCCAATCATGGCGTCTACAAAAATATCGCGCCTTCTCCAGTGTTGCCGAGTCCGTGTTATAATCAAGCAGTGGAAACTTCTCAACTATAGTGTGATCAAGGAGATACTGCCCATGGCGAGACAGAATCATCGCTCATGATGCCTCGTATCCGATTGTATACTGCAGCAGGGAATTGTCTTGACAGAAGTCAGTTTCAACTATAGGGAGCCAGAGGATATGGATGTACCTTTCCTGTAGTCGTGCCAAAAGTGCGACCGCTCTGTCACGATAACCATTACCTAGCTCTGCGCGGAACATAGCTTCCCACGTAGATGGCTGAAAAGGAGGGTTAATTCTCGTCGATATGTATTTGCTGTAATACTCACCTCGCGGTATGACAGGGATGACGACGGGGACGTACGCTGATTGGAACCTTCATGAGGAACATGATTGCCTGAGGCTGCAACGCCGCTAGGGGGATCCACCAAGTTCTCAAATATTCTTCGAGCTTCTTCAATGTCCCCGGCAGCAGCATAGCCCTTGATCAAGAGGTTGGCGATATACGCCGTCATATGTACACCAGAGGACTTCAACTTCTCCATGTAACTGGGTGCAAGAGCCATTTGCTTGTTGGTGACGAGCACATTGACGAGGGACTCATAGGCGACAGCATCAGGTGCTGGAATAGAGTCGAATGTACTGATCGCCTTCTCCAAGTCCTTCTTCACGCAACCATATGCGTTGATAAGGGCAGCCCAATGGCTGCCTTGAAGCACCACTGACCTGTTGTTTCTGAGGAGCTCGAACACGCTTTCCATAGCGCGGACATCGACGGGTTCAATAGTTCCATATGCATCGATGAGCAACTGAAATGTACATCAAGGATGAGTAAATAAAAGAGTTAGACGACATACCTTGTACGTGTGGGCAGAAGGCTTGACACCGGCAAGAAGAAGCTGATCGTAATAATGAAGCACCCTCTCACGATCAGGCTTTGTGTGCGCGTACAGTTGCATCATCATATTGTAGGGTGGGATGCGAGGCTTGAAGTTGGGTTGCGAAGACATCTCCAAGAACAACTGCTCGGCAGACTGAGCATCACCGACACGTGCGCAAGCAGCTATGACGGCACCGTATGTGATCGAGGATGGGCGAACACCAGGCGTAGCCTTCATCTGTTGGAACAGCTCGAGTGCGAAGTCAGCCTTGCGTGCTTTGGCGAGCTTGGAGATGATCGTGTTGTATAGGTAGACATTTGGCGTGCATCCAAGCATCTGAGCCTCACCGAAGAGAGCCATGGCGTTAGAGGTGTCATCTGTGGTGTCCTTGACACATTCTATGAGGGATCCATAGGCATCAGGAGAAGGAATTCCGCCATTGGATGTAATGCGATCTCGATGCTGAAATGCGGCTTCCATGTCCCCGGCATGTGCGCACGCGATGATCATCTGGTCTTCGATTTGGAACCACGCCTGAGACTGCCACTGCTTGTTATCGATTGAAGATAATACGATTTGCGCAATATCATAGAGGCTGTGCACCTTGTGCAGATCACCGACACGTCCGAAGCCATTGATGAGCCGCCCGAGGGTAGAGGGGTGAACGTACTTGCCAGTGGCAATTCCGTCTTGAAGGCGGCGGTAGGCTTCGTGGATCGTCACGGTGGGGTGCGATGGGAACCAATCATCGACGTTGCGGCTGAGCGTACCATCGACGACGACGTCCTTAATGGGAGGATACATTTGCATCACAGGGTTAGGGGACATGTTACGCGACTCGCTGGGCTTCTCGAGTGCGATACGGAAGTCAGATGACACCTTTCCAAAGAATTCATCCCGCTGCTCTTTCGAGTAGCCAGCATATAGCGCATCCGAAAGTTTGGAGATGAGGCTTGCTTTCAATTTAGATAGCTGGAGGTTTTGCTTGGAAAGCGCAGTGAGAAGGGGAATGAGGCCCTTGTATGCACAGTTTTTGGCTGTGATGATCTGCTCCACATCGGTCTCTGCTGCAAGATTGGCGAGGGCACTGGATAGGAGTGCTTCATGTTCACGGAAGCCAATGTCATATTGCGACATGTTACCGCGGTTGTAAGTCGACATATAGGCGTGTAGATAAATAGCTGCCAACTCTGTGCTCAGAGAGACATTTACTTTGTTTGCTAGTTTGACAAGCCTGAGCACATCCTTGAAAGCGGGCGTAATCTTCTTAACTCCGGATTTGCTAATAGTCCCGGATTGAAGGTAGTTGACATTGGCTTCGAGAACAAGGGTATGGTCTAAACGGCGCACTTCGAGGCCGTCGCGAGGGGCACATTCAACAAGAATGTCGTAGAGCCTATTGAGATCTGCGATCATGCCCTCCTGAGCGAGGAAGTCAAGCATCACTACCCATGCAAGCTGGTCAGGGCGAGGGGGAACAAGTGAAGATTCATGTGGATGACGAGCTGCTTCACCCTGCTGTAGCAGGCGGTCAAACCAAGACAAAGCACTTGTGACGTCTCCTGAGTAGCAGAAACCAGCAATGATGGACGAGAACGTGGACGAGGAGGGCGAGGGAACTTCCGGCGAGAGTTCAGCAGGGTTAGCGTTACTATCCATCATGGTTTCCAGGAGGCGGAGAGCACCTGCGGGCTGGCCACCACGGAAGTAAGCCTCGATCATTTTATTCCAGACAAGAAGTTGTCCCCGAGTGATCGAGCTGGCTACGGCTGCCTCAGGAGCGGCGGAAAAATCAAGCCCTTTGACGCGGCCTGCCTTGCTGGCTTCCCTGAACTCCTGGAACACCTCCTTAGCGCCCTGCAGATCATTTGCATTGGCGTATACAGAAAGGAGATTCAAGAAGACTTGAGGGCCAGGGAGGAAATCAGTACGTGATTCCAGCTGCGCAAATACGCGAATGGCAGCATCCACATCAGCTTGGAATGCACATGAGCGGAGAAGATTGGTGTAGATCGCAAGAGGGAACTTGTTGCGTGCGCCAACCTTCAACGCTGCGTCAAACATAGTCATGGCGGTGGCAAAGTTGTTCTCTGCCTTAAGCTGCTCGATGCGCTTCTCATCTACTTCATCAATAGCGACCTCCCAGCGACCGAGAAGCTTGCGGCGCTTGACGCGACCATCAAGAACTCCAATAGACTTGTGGACCTCGTAATCGCGCTCGGTAAGAGCGAGAATTAGAGAGATGTAGGTGCGAATATTCGGCTTAAGGGAGCATCGGACCATGTCATTGTATGTCTCGAGCAAAAGTGTAAGGGGTTCGCCAGGGCGACGAGTTTCGTGGAGACCAGATAAAGCCATGTTAAACTCTGAAACCATGGGGTTCTTATGAATTGTGCGGAGGACATGAACTTCGTGAATGACACTAGCACCATCACCAGATCGCGCTGCCCGACGAAGAGACTGATACATTGCGGAGAATTTGTCACTCTCATCGTCTGCGACTGGGTCTGTCACGGACTGCGGGGCTGCCGGATCGGTAGGTATGGATGTGTCAGGGACTGAAGGGACCGGAGGTGGGGGTAAATCATCAATGGAACCGGATGTACTCAGTGAAGCTGTAGAGTTACGCCGTGTGAGGAGAGCCCGCGAAGAATCAGAGGGAGACTCGTCGAGCGCTTCGCCGGATGCGGCGAATGTGTGTTTTGAACGAACATGTAATTGAACGGTGTGCAAGACACCTAAAGATTCTTGTTGTCCATGCTCGTGCTCACTGAGTGTACCAAGAGAAAGACTATGCCGACGGGCAATGGGGCGCTTGGAAGAGCGGGGTTCGACGCGCTTGGAAACGATTTCGTCACGCTCGTCGCTCTGTTCAGCATTGCCATCGTGTGAGGCAGACGCATTTGCTTGTGTCACAGCACGCCCAGCTCCCTGCAAAATTTCAGAATCATGTCAGACCTAGAAGTACACAGCAACTGACCGTATACCCGTTATAGAACCGACTTCCTGCATTGAATTTTGCGCCGCCTGGGCCAGCACCATTGCTACCCCAGCTTGAGCTGCCGGCGCCAGTCCATGCTGTAGGCGCGCTTGGTGCAGACGACTGAAGTTGAAGTACGTTACGGAGAGTATGACCTGACTGGTTCTGGACGGCTGCTACTGCACGAGAAGTGTGCAGAAGGATGTGATTAGCGACCTTGGGAAGCATGGTCGCGATTGCGAGCCGATGCTAAAAGTCGCACGATTGAAGCTTGGTGGTCGTCGAGGGCGACGAGTGAAGGAGTTGTTAGCACTTGGCTGGGAAACTTAGATCTAATGAGTTTGCAACGATAGCAATAAAAGTAAAAATTGGTTACTCGGGTGATCTCGGGTTAGATGCATGCCGTGATTTGCCGTGACTCACGCCGAGCCTCAACGCAAGTCGTACTCACGAGTTCGTGTTCACCTAGCGTTTTTGAGCCAGCACATGTAAATCATCATTGTAATTAAATGTTCCTGCATTGTTAATGAGTAGTTACATGTCTTTTATTTTTTAAATGATTGTGTTGTGCAAGTATCATGAGAGACAATTTGGTATACTGATCAGCGTCGGGAAGGCAAACTCACAGCAATTTCGAGCTCAAAAGTACTTAGAACATTGGAGCTGAGCTAAATGACAATATCCGAGGTTGAACGTTGATTTGCCAAACTACTGATGCACAGGTGAAGGATGTGTTATCTGGCAATCTACCACATTATTTTGAAGTCCCGCCATGCCGAACGGAGTTGTCACGTGAGCGAGCGCCCGTGTGTGGCGGACTTCCAATCGGCAATGTCGGCAACCTGTGACGCAGTGCGATAAATGCAGGAACACTATCTAAAGGTGCTCCGACACGCTGCAGTAACACAAAACTTTTCTGAATATAAAAATTTGGGCCATGTTATTGAGATGCTAATCTATTTATCAATGACTATCCGATATTGGTTTTGTTTGTGGATCGAGAGCAATACGTGAAACTGTCAAAAACGCACGAACACTCGGGCTCATCAAGCATCATATCTATCGCACAGCAATCAACATGTCGTCAGGCGACTACGAGTTCGGCCTCATCACATGGCACGCCAATCCTGGGACAAAACATCTACCCAAGTGTGTGTTTCATCCTCAGCAGTTTCTGTCACATCTATCAATCCACTGAATGAAACTTGAACAGGCCGCTGTAAACGGGACGTAGTAACATGCGTGGAAGATATAGATATCACGCGGGCGACTGTTATCAGCATCTCGGGCGTCCACGTCATAGTGCTGATAGCAAGAGCCTGGGCGTGTCGATGAGCATTCCTGTGCATTACTGATAGAAGAAGCCCACCTTGTATGCAATGATGTTATTCAATGTCACTTGTGATGTACTAGTGATTTTTGGAAGCAAGTCCCACTGCTGGTCCGCACGAAGGTAAAGGACTTCGTCTGGGTTGGCCGGTACTTCAGCCGAACCATAATCGAGACTGAAATCAGCAGTGTACGATTCATTGTCGTAGGAAGCCGTGGTAGGCTCCTCTTTTGATCTCCGTTTCTTCTTCGACCATTTACCTTCCTCTACATCCACACTCGTTACGAATATATTCGACGGCAAGCTATCCCGTTCCGAAGGAGGAATCAGCCTTGCGAGCTTGATGGGAGGCACTGCGACCTTTTCCAGATTTGAAGTTCCAGTAGTTACGAGCTTATCCGGAAGCTCAGTTTGTATGGGGGCATTTTCAAGCTCCGCAAACACGATCTTTGGAGGCAGGGGCTTGTCCATAAGCTGGCGGAAATTCTTTTTCTTGTTTTTGTTCCGCAGGGACATCATCATCACGTTGGGTTCAGACTCGGGCTCTGCATCAGCAACATAGGCTTCAGAGGTGGTACGGGTTAAGAAATTTTGCTGAACTGGAAGGGGTAGGACGGCATTAGCACCGGATGTGGGTGCTAAAGGTTTGTTAGGGGGTTGATTGTGCGCCGCCACACGTTTTCGCCGTCTGCGGAGATTGCGATTGCGGGTGGAAGGCTTACCGTAACCCGGGGGGACAAACGAGATGCTAGTGGATCTACGTAAGTGACGAAGGGATTTGAACAGTTCTCGTACTTGTCTTGCAGATTTTTTGATTTTGTAGTTGCATTCATGCGCTTGCCTGACTCAGATGACTGCTGTGAGGGTTTTGGGGCGTCCGTGTCTGAATCAGAGTCCGATTCCGAGGAATTGGATGAGCTGGATGACTCGTCCGATGAGTCAGATGAAGTAGAACTCAAGGATGAGCTGGACGAAGGTTCCAAGGACGGAGATGCACGGCGTTTACGCTTCTGAGTGACAGGCAAGAGCACACTGTTACTCGACAAACTAAGCCGGGATGTTGCTGCTGCGCGTTTGATGCTATCAAGAATATGAGCTCACCAAAGTAAATGGTGTAATTTATGCTCACCAAACAGCATCCCCGTCGCGTAAAATTGACATAGGACTGTCATCCAGAAGATCATACTCGTCCATCATGAGAGTAATGTTATCGGCTTGCATACCAATAGGCAGCCATGCGCATAGCGCACATTTGAGTTGCGCGATTGTGTGGGCCTCATCATCTAGAGCAAACCATGCTTTGAACGGCCCCAACGGATAAGCTGTCGAGATTTTGAGACGCATGATGGCAGCGGCAGTTTAAACACCGAACTTACGTTAAAACCTCAGCAACATTATGATCATGATATTCTGGCCGAACGAATTCACCTGCAGCTTCGCTCGTGTCTTGTATTTAGTGAACATTCGTATCGAGAAGTACTAATATTTACTTTTAATCAGGAGTAAAATAATATTTAATCAAGCGAGGCAGTTCTAGGGAAATGTCGAGTGGACGGTTCGACCCTAGAAGTATAGATGTCCCACGGGTGTATTTACTTTATGCACTTACTTCTCCTCAAGCCACGTCGACTTTCACTCAAACCCGTTTCTTTCCCTTAATTTTTGCACGGACTGGCAGTTAAATAATCGTTTGTCGCTAACCTGCAGCGATGGCAAACTATCACTACGATGAGGCAGGCAATATGGCCGCCTATTTTGTCATTTCTGTCCTTGTTATTATTCTGCTGCCTGCTACATTTTCATCACTTGCAAGCGTGTCTTCCAGTGAGCATACTTCTTTGTTCTTCTGAATTCGACTAAAATTTGTACAGAACGCCCAGAGCTGGATAGTGGGTGTCAATGCACACCCTGTATACAGCGGAGAACTGAAGTGAGGAGGCACCGGCGTGGCTCCCTGCTACGACCAAAGTTTACCAGAAAGTGAGACATTTGCGCGGTTCTGAATGCCACTCACGCTCTAAAAGCGCGTTATTAATCACCGCGGGCTGGGCTGCTGTCGCGTTCCTTTCATTCAAAGCTGCAAACGCAGAAATAGAAAATAAGGTCTATAATCCATTCGAGATCCTTGAAATCAGCACGGTATGTAGAACTTGATATATCTGCCCTTTTCGGTCACTAACATCATGCAGGGAGCAACGGAGAAGGAGATCAAGTCGCGTTTCAAGGAACTTTCACGAATATAGTACGCGTCTGATTCCTCATGCTACAAACCGTACAAACTTATCATTCTCAGTCATCCCGACAAAGTCAAAGCAACCATCAATGTGACAATAGAGGATATCGCTAACCGTTTCGTAGAAATCACCAAGGCGTACAAGTCGTACGTCGTATGTTGAATCCGTGGTCAGGTATGATCCCACTAACACCATTTCAAGGTTAACAGATGAGACCATTCGCCGCAACTGGGAGCTTTTTGGGCATCCCGATGGCCGACAGGAAGTCTCGATGGGCATTGCTTTGCCCAAGTGGGTCATTGAAGGCAAAAACAATATCTGGGTTCTCGGTGTATATGGCATCCTCTTCGGCGGCGCACTCCCCACGCTTGTGGTACGTCTCCCACCGTTGCCTTACCTTTATTGGTCCTTATTCAGCATAGGGTCGCTGGTGGTTTGGTAACCGCCAAAAAACAAAAGATGGGATTAATGCAAAGACCGCCGCTGCGTTCTTCAAGGCACTCACAGACAGCAGCGACATGAAGGAGGTTATTGGTGCGCTGGGCCAGGCATACCGCTGGGAGACTACGTGGGCAGGCACCGCAGTTGGATTAGAGGAGCTCGAGAAACAGGTTGATGAAAAAATGGGCGGTCAATGGAGGGAGGTACAGGATCTTGTAGCTCCTGGTGGAAAATGCGAAGGAACCGAGCAGCGGGCATTGGTACTGTTGTATGCGCACTTCCTGAGGTTAAAGATCAGCAATGATGCACTTAAACATGGTAGGGTTTGACTTTCAGGATGGGATAGTGTTTCTGATCGTTTGCGCCTCCAGAACAAGCCAAGTTATTGTTGCAAGCCCCAATGCTGCTCAACGCACTGCTAGGAATCTCCGCTGCACGGAGTTGGTTGATACCCACCTTGATGGTGATGCGTTTGCACGCCTACGTCACGCAGGCGCTTCTCCCCGGAAAACCTGTTGCACCCCAAGCTCAATTACCTGGCTTCGATGGCGATGCTGATGTATCAGAAGGGAAAGACCTCGCCTTGTTCATATCTCGCTTAGAGGACGAAGGAGACATTCGGAAAACGGAAGCACGAAAGGCTGTTGAGGGTTGGAGTCGGTTGGATGTTGTGGATGTGTCTTTCAAGGGTTCGTTCTCCATTGTGATAATCAACTCAGTACTTATTTTATTCTAGTTATTGGCGAACGCTTGATCACACCGTCATCTATCGTCTTCCTCCTTGTTAAACTGCGTCTTCGTCAGCCACTTCAAAGTGATGCACTCTCGTCTGTTTCAGAAAAATCTGCGAAGACCATCCGGGAGGACAGGGAGAAAGACGACAAATTCTTGAACAGCCGACAGGGTGCAGAGGATATCGAGGGGGTCACACCTGTGTGGGCTCACGCACCTCACTGGCCAGGGGTCTGTCTTTTTCTTACGTGTCATCTCTGCATATCTGAAAACATTCACAGCTGCGCAAGCCAGGCTGGTGGCTTGTCCTCGCTGATGACAAGTCAAATAGAATTGTTGTTCCCCCAATGAAGATCTCAGACGTACCCGCGTCATGCCCCGGGAAGGAACGTGACTACCGCTCCTACAAGTTACAGTTCCAGGCTCCCCCCAACGTGGGCTTGTTCACTTGGAAGGTGTACCTGATAAGTGACACGCTCGTGGGTGAGGAGTTATGCCAGGACATTTCAGTGAGTTCTCCTTAAGCTTTACGGTGGCACGATGATTGATGTAGCACATAGCTCAAAATCGATGATATATCTGCACTCAATGCAGAGGAGCAAACAGCAGAGGATGAGATTTCTGATCCTGAGGAGGATTCATTGGCCGGTCAGATGGCTGCGATGCGGGGAGGAGCTGTGAAGCGTACAGCCGCGCCTGAGGAAAGCGAGGAGGAGAGTTCGACCGATGAGGAGCAGCATGGTGATGATAGTTCAGATAGTGATTAGATGTTGTCTGATTAGATTACACATCCATATCTTCGTATTTTATCTGCCTCCCCTCTTTACGGTAGTAAAGCCATCCTCGTCAACGTCTGGTACGTCCTTTGCATGATCGAGCAGCTGTGGAACAACATACTTCCCGAAATCTTCGCCGTCGCTTCCATTTTCATCCTCATTATCACCGTCGCTATCGCTCCAATCACTTGCACTCCCTGCATCAACTTCATACTGTGGCATTTTTCCTTTCATCTGATCCGCTTGCATCTCCAAGTCCTTGACATATCCATCCATCCCCTCCTTCGCATCGTTCCACAAACGCACAACATCTCTAGCAATGTCAAATGCGCTTCCATCCTCGAGCGCAACTTCAAACTCGTCATCCATGATCTGGAGCAGCATCGTTTCTATGTATTCGGTGTCTGGTTCAGGGAGCATGTGCGATGGATGCATGGGGGCTGATTGAGAGGAATCGAAAGCTGTCAATGAAGCAGATGCTGATGGAAGGGATGCCTCGAATTCATCTATGATGACACCTGCTAACCAACGCTGTTTTTGTGCGCTTTGTGGACCTCCCCAGTTTTGGTGTACAGCTATGCGAAGAGCTGGCCATAGCGCGAGACGGGCTAGTAGGCCACGCGCGAATAAGACTGATAGAGGTGACGCGTCTGAGGCCATCACATTAATGGTGAAAGATGAGTAGGATGGCTTACTAAGCGGTGATATGCGGCTACAGATACTAGTAATGCCACCCGATGACATCTTAGATATATGAGATATTTATTCTCTCTTCACAGAAGACGCCCGCAATGACCTGACCAGGTTATTCACAAGGCATAAAACTCATCGGCCTCAGGATGTTGTGATGACTCGTAGAGTTATAATCACAGATTGGCGAAAATTATGTTATCTTTTCGTTCGTTGTCAGAATCAAGCTTTCTGCATGCATTGTGGCAAGGCGAGGCCAGCAGCGGACCTCCCCATCGATACTCATTGTATTCACATTCGCTGTGTATGCATTTTTCAAGCCAAAACGACCGCGAAGCCTTGAGTTTTGAGGCACAAACTGAGCGAAAATCCCATTCAAACACCTCTCGCTCTTCATCATTTCGGCCTCCAAAAAGCCAGTGTTAATGATGATTTCGAAACGAGTCGATTAAAATGCAGAGCCTTATTGTTGTCGACATATATTGTTACATATGCATCTCCGTCGCCTCGACTCTCGTTGGAGCGCACGCTCAGCGACCGTCCGGTCTTGGTTCTATAATCACAAAGATCAGTTCAAGTCATACTTCGTTGAAAAATCAATACTCACGTGACCATTGTACGCTCAAAATCAAATTATCATAACCTTTGCCGTTTAGTTTTTCCATGGCCCGCTGGGCAATAGCGCGCTCATCAAAGGACACAAATGCAAAGCCTTTGCCGATACCCGTCTCTCGGTCACGGCCGACGTAAACCCTCGCTACACGCCCGAACGTACCAAAAAGCTCACGAAGATCGGATTCTTGTGTGTCTTCAGAGATATTAGTGACACGAAGTGTGGGGAGGTCTTCGCGAGAGCCCCCTGTGCGTCCCATGGATTCACCGGGACGAGAAGCACCACCACGCATCGATGGTGGTACATATTTTCCGCCAGTCGCTCCGCTGGCTGCAGGAGCAGGTATGTCGGCCGCGTCATCAGTAGGTGGCAGGTCTGTCCGTATTCGTGTCAATAATATCGAGCATGAAGTGAATTAGACATGCTGCAAAAAATACTAACCAGCAGTTTCGAGTCCGGCGAGAGAATCCTTATACGGGCACTTCGCGGTGAAGTGATCGCCTTTGCAAAGACGACAGACAACCTTGCCTGCACCGGCCTTTGCAAGTTCAGTTTTGATATTTTGCTCGGGCGTTACCTCCGGCTCAGCGGACTTTCACGGCTGTCAGTCCAAGAACAGATGGACTTGATAAACAAACCTTGTTGCCTGCACTTATTTTCAAAGCCACATTCTCTCCTACTGTGGTCGTCGCTCGATCTGGCCCTTCCTTGTTTCCTCGTTCCTTGCCGAACTTGGCCCATTTCTTGCGTTCAGCAACTGTGTGCTCGACGACGGATTTTTGAAGCGTACGTTTTATTTTACGAGTTATCTTGTAGAAATTTATCAGTATAATGGAATGAAAAAGATGCCGACATGGCAGATGGTACAGATGAGGCATAACACGCAGACCGCTGGACAGACATACCTTGACCTTCTTTCCTTCATCATTTATAGCATACTCGATGGTGATACGGATTCCATTTTCATCCACATAATCCTCAATCTTTGGTTGATCTACTTGAGAACGTTAGACTGCGATGTGATTGTGGACGCGAAGGTGAGCATTTACCAAGCTCGTCAACGTCATCTGCCCAGGAAGTTTTTGGTATACTGTAAAAAATTGTGAATATGACAGCTCAAATCATGGAAACTTCAAGCCTACGTTGCTGCCGCCATGTTATCAATGAACAAGTATGTTTCCGGTGCTATGCCATGGCTCTTTACAGAATCATGGTGGCGGTGCCAATCACGTGATTGGAATTTTACAGCTCCACTAGATCACTAGTTCCACATCGCCCTCGACGTCCTCAAGTTCGCCACATAATCGCCCTCTTCAATGGTAAGTTTTTGTCTTTTGCATGTCATAGTCTGAATCTGCAGCAGAATCATGTCGGAATACGAACAATTCGAATCCAAATGGTGGATTGCCAAACCACACTTTGGATGTAGTACCTCTATCATCACAACCGCTAACGTGTTCCTCCATTTGCAATGCGCAGGCCTCATTTGAACTTGCTGCAACTTACGCCGCACTTATCCTCGCTGATGAGGGTATTGAAATTACCGTGCGTATCTTGCAGGTTTCACATCCATATTTATTGTAGCTCAAGAGGCATATCAGGCTGACAAAATACTCGCCTTGACTGAAGCCGCCTCGGTCGAGCTCGAGCCAATCTGGGCAACTCTCCTTGCTAAGGCTTTGGAGGGAAAGAATGTGAAGGATCTGCTATCAAACGTCGGTGCTGGTGGAGGTGCACCGGCCGTTGGCGCACCCGTTGCTGCTGCCGTTGGTGGTGCAGCTGCCGTCGAGGCACCAAAAGAAGAGGAGAAGAAGGAGGAAGCAAAAGAGGAGTCAGACGACGATATGGTACGCACTCAAATGGCCTTTTCCATTCACCACGGGGTGCTGATGCTCGTTCACAGGGCTTCGGGCTGTTCGACTGATCTGCAGTTTTCCTTTGTTATGTCATTCATCCACTGCATACGTCACATGGGTTCACTCTCTACATCCTGTATTATATTCCTTACGCTACTTTGTGCTATGCACTGAATTCATTATCTGAAACCCATCTGGATGTCAACTTGAGAGCGATGAGAGCTTACTGGTTATCTAAGCTAATCAAGGTATGGGGTTGGTATCCTAAGCGGGCCGAGGGATGAGGCAGGTACAATAATTAGTCTACGGCGTACGCGCAAAAAAGTCATAATTAGTGAACTGAGGCCCGAACCATGAGAAAGATATATGTTCCAATTATAAAGTGAATGATCACCAGCATCACACACCAGCAGTTTCAGAGTTTTTTTAGTGGAATAGCCCATGCATCAGGAAAACCCTCTGCTGCAAATTTAGACTAAGTATGTCAAACTTTCTCTAATTCACAATAATTTCGATAAAATAGACAGGGATATCACAAACTATAGTCCACCAGTCCATAATCTCTTTTTTTCCCAGTGTGATGTGACTTGCTTGTGATGATGTGACATACTTGCGTGACGCCCGTGATGAGACTTGCGCGTCGCGTGTCTACGATTGAATCATATCCTGCATCCAAACCATGTCGAGAACATCATACGATAGGTTCGAGTATTCACCAGTTCCACTGTCTGCATGCTCAGAATTATTTGGCAGATATCTCACTGTTTTCTCGCCCGAGGGCCGACTGTATCAAGTCGGTGTGTTGATGATTATCGGACATGCTCGTAATGACGCGTGCTCATATACTCCCCTCTAGAATATGCATTCAAAGCTATCTCGGGTTCAGGCCATACAGCAGTCTCTGTCAGAGGATATGACACCTCTGTAGTCATTACCCAAAAGAAGATCCCAGTACGCTGTGCTACAAAACGGATGTCATCATGATATTTACTTAAGATCAGGATAAGCTATTGGACGCATCAACTGTTACGCACCTCTACAGCATCACTCGTACTATTGGGTGTGTCATGACTGGTCTTGTTGGTGAGCAAAAATGCTGGTTGTGGAATAGCTTTTACTTGTGCTGACGTAGGTCACAGCCGATGCCCGTGCACAAGTTTTACGTGCCCAGCAAGAGGCTGCCCAGTGGAGATACAAGTATGGATACGAGATAACTCCAGATGCTCTGGCACGACGACTGGCAAATATCAATCAAGTTTACACGCAACGGGCTGGCATGCGGCCCCTGGGCATCTGTATGCTACCTATCTTGTCACCGTCGTTTTGCAACTAATGACAATACATATGCTCGTAGCTATGATCTTAGTTGGCATCGATCCAGAATACGGACCGCAATGTTTCAAACTGGATCCTGCAGGCTACTTTGTTGGGTTCCACGCCACTGCTGCTGGACAGAAACAGCAAGAAGCTATGAACCACCTAGAAAAGAAATGGAAGAAGCTAGACAAGGGTAAGGGAGCTGATGATGCTGCAGCCGCTGGTAAGAAGCTCAGCCGAGCGGAGGTCATTGAGGTGAGTCATGCTATACTATAACATGACTTAGATAGCTGAGCATTGTTTAGATTGCAATAGAAGCAATGTCGACTGTTCATGCGACGGACTACAAGGCCGGAGAGATAGAGATTGGGATCGTGTCGACTGCTGAGGACGAGGACCCAAAGACCCGCGGTGAATGGCGTGTGATGGATGAGGCTGAGGTGGAAAGATATCTGCTCGCATATGCAGAAAAGGACTAGGATGCATTGTTGCAACACATGATAATTAATCATTTGATCGTGGAAACTCGGAAGGAGTTGTTTAGATAAGGTTTTGGTGTGACGCGGTATGAATTGTAAATGATGTCTATCGGATTTTTCTATTCTATCGCAGAGAAGCTCCTCCACTCTGCACGACTGTGAGTACTGAATCATTTGTTACACAGAAATACTGACTGATATGGCATCGATCTCTACTTGCTCCAAGTATCTGGAAGATGGCTTCGAGAAACGTGCTGGAGCGTCCCAAAATTCTAGGAATACGGCATGATCCTGCGGTGCTCGGTATGAGCTGTGAGGAACAGCCTTTTTAGAAAAGGACTTTTGCCATTCTGGAGGAGCAGCTGGATGAGGGTGAGAAGGACCTGCAGCTATTACGACACTCAAGTGTTATGCATGACAATAATTTACGCAACTCACTAGCTGGCCATACACGCTTTCCGATGAAGCTGATGAGAGGTTTATGTGCTAGCACTTTAACAGATGGATGCATGGTAAGTACTTGGCTGAGAAGCGTCGGGCCGCCAAAGCTGTTCACATGAGATGTTATGTTATTTGTACATATTTACTTGGTCGGCAGGGTGAAGCAATCCGACGCGCCGATCGCCTATGTACTAGATGATATTGACGCCAAAGGTAGGCCTGCCAGCAGCAACTCAAGAGATAAACAAAACGGTATATAACTGCTGGCATACTTGACAGTCCTTTCCTTCCCAGAAACAATATGTCGGTTCTTCAGGCATACTCTTCCCTGACATCAAGCTCGCCAAGAGCTACGATATCACAGACGCTTCAATCAATCGCTGGTATGTCTTAATCTTATTTTATGGCTAACTATCTCAATCTAGTTTTTTAGGTGCCCCGCCCATCAATCACCCTTCATGTAAAGCACTCATTCAGCTCATCATCGATGACCTCCAGGCTGTCATTATCAATGGCTCGTCTAGCCGTTTAATCAAAGACGGTTTGCTCGCTCTATTATAATCATACATTCCATACTGATTATATGTCAATTGCAGACGCATTGTCCGCTCTTTCTGCCGTCAAGGGACTTGGTAAAATTCCTCAGGGTGCCCAAGTACTTGCATCAGTTCCTAACCTCAAATGTCTTATAACGCTTGCCATAAAACTTGAAAGTACTCCTGATGCATCGAATGAAGCTTTGAAATGCGTTGCCAACACCCTACTCCTCAGTGAACCTGCCCGTACCACGTTGCTGAGTCAAGAAATTGATGGAGGAAATATCTGTATCGACCTGCTCCAGGTCAGAGCCCATCACCCTGCGTGTTTTGCATTCAACCCATTTCTTTTTTAGAAATCTGCAACACCCGAGAACACATTTCTCTCATCCAGAATCCTCTTTCTCTGTACAGCATCCCCTCATCAATCTGCTTCCTTCATTGAATCTATCGTTGAGACAAAGCACGCCCACTTTCCTAGAAATGGAACAATAATCGATGTTATTGCCCTTAAGTTGGATGATTTAATTTCATCCATGCAAGCTGGAATAAAGATGTCCCGCGATGCCATGACAGATCTCCTGAAGCTCACCTTCAATCTCCTCGTACACTATCCCAAGGTCAGTCATTTCTTTTTTTAACTGCAAATAGAAGTCTCAGTTGCCTTATAGTTGGTTCCGTCAGAGTCAAAATATCCCGCCTTAGAAAGCAGTCCTGATGAACAAAAGGTGATGGGTGATTTCTGGAACTCGCGGCTTGACGGGTGAGTATCTTGTGGCAATATTTATGACAGTGTCTCAAATGGTGCTGCAGCCTTCTACCTCCGCTTGTTCGTGCCTTTCAGACTATTCCACTTTCCTCGCCAAATCCCCTTACATCGCCGTTAACTCACATCATTCACTCGCTGATCACTATTCCTGTTGACACGTCATCCCGAGCGATATGGTTCGGCACTCGTCCACATTCACATTCGACTACACCACAGCCGAGTTCACCCGAGTCCACAACCTCTTCTTTGACTGGTTCAAGTCATGATGACCAGTCAACGCCTAAGGAGCCAAAGGCCAAGCAATTTGAGCGCGCCATATCATCTGTCATTTCAGCCGGTCGTCGTTCGTTCTGCCGCTCTCCACGTTCGGACTTGCCTTCCACTGCTGACTGCGTTCCACGCGCTTATGAACTCCTGGACACGACCCTTGCTTATTTCCTTCCGGGTGATATCGATCCAGATGATCCTGCAGTGCGAGACCTGTGTAAGATTGATGGGGACACGTCCCTGGATGAAATCGTGTGCCCGCTTGTTATACTTATCACACGATTCTGTCTTGGTGACGATGATGCCAAGACAAGAATAAGACAGTGGTTAGTGCCGGAAGATCTGGACAGGACGCATCCTTTGGAGAAGAGAGCAGATCTTTTAGGCCGATGTTTGAGACTCCTTGCATCTGTCTACCACAGCAGATTGAAGGATTCTATGGGAGAAATGCTATACGCAATGTGTGATTCAAACGGTATGTCATATACACCTCCCGTTCGGTTATATTTACGAATGAAATTTAGCTACATCCCTTGCTGGTTATTTCGGATATGGCAACGTTGCCGGTTTCCTTTTCCACAAAGGTGTTGTCAGTGCACCGCCTGTCAGCGTGACCTCAGGCGCACCACCAATTACCGCGTCAGGTTTACCCATCAACCCCATCACTGGCACCATCGAGCATCCCTCGGAAACCATCGACATGACCGATGAAGAGAAGGAACGCGAGGCGGAAAAGTTATTTGTGTTATTTGATCGGCTGGAGAAGACTGGTGCGCTACCTCCGAGTCAGAATCCCTATCGTAAGGCGTTTCAAGAGGGTAAAATGGGCTAAATCAGTCTGGATATGAACTTATCATGGACTTACGAGTAGTTTACTTACCGATACCATACCTCTTTTCCCTTTACCTTGAATCCACAGTTAATGAAGTATGATAGATCAAGTTGTCAGCTGCATGATACAACATTGTGCATATGTATATATATACGAAAAGACATGCAACAACTCGTGCCATGTTGAAAGTGGGAAGTCATTACTTTGGGGTAGCGCTGTGTAGCAGTCCATACAAGCTCGGAACGACTGCCTAATCGAAAGTGATCTTGGACCCCTCAAACTGAGTGACAGCTCCAGTGCGTGCACCCCCTCGGCCCCTCCCACCACCCCTCCCACCGCGGTCACCACCTCGACCACGTCCTCTCCCACCACGGTCGCCACCAAACCCACCGCGTCCACGTCCGCGGTCACCGCCACCGAAACCACCACGTCCACGACCTCCACCCCGACCACCCCCAGCGCTGTCTCTTGGTTGGGAATAGTCTAAGCGAAGGCTGCGGCCATCAAGCTCATAACCCTGCAGTTTTCCGTGGGCTGTCTGTGCGGCTTCCACAGCACTAAACTCGACATAGGCAAAACCTTTCGGCCTTCCCGAGTCACGATCCGTTGGAACACGAACACTTTTAACGTCCCCGTGCTCGCCAAAAACTTCCCAAAGTTGGTCCTCGTTGACACCAAAGCTAAGATTCCCAACAAAGAGAACACTTGATACTGGGCTCTGCGTGTCGCCAAAAGACTTTGCCCGGTTTTCACGGACAGTACTTTTATCCGGCGGAGTGCTTTTGTCAATATTGACCGGTCGTCCATCAATTTCCTTGCCGTTCATTTGGAGAGCCTTTTCAACTGCATCTGCAGATGTGAAGTGCACATAGCCAAAACCGCGCGACTTTCCGCTTGCGCGATCGGTTTGTACTTGAGCAGAGACAACTTCGCCGCAGGAGGCAAATTCCTGTGCAAGCCAGTCGTTGTCGACATTCCATGATAGCCGACCAACGAAAATACTTTTCGTTTCCTCAGTCGATGCGCTAGGAGCTGCATCGTCATCGACCAATTTTACCTTTTTTGGCGGAACCGAGGGCTCTGCTTCTGCTTTGCGCTTGGTGCCTGTGAACCATTCAGGTCAATGGACGACTACTGTAATCAATAACTTACCCTTAGCAGGCTGAACATTTTGTACCTCAGCACCAATCTGTTCTGACGAGCTTTCGTCGCTCGAAGAGGAATCGGAAGAGTTATTACTTTCTTTACCCTTCCCTTTTTTGCCGGCCGGTGCATTGACGGGCTTTTCATCATCCGACGAGTCATCGGAATCCGAAGTAGGGGCAGGCTTTTTGGGTGCTCCATCTTCCGAAGAGGAGTCCGAGGACTCGTCGCTTGATTCGGAAGCTTTTGCAACCGATGCTTTGAGCGCTCCCTATGGATATTGAATAAAAATCGTAAGACTGAAAAAGCGAATACATACAGCCTTAGCCAAAATGGCCTTGGATGGTGTCGGCAATTTGACATTTTTTGCCAGTAGCTTTGCTGCCTTGGTCTTATCTGTCTTGCCTGAAGACCACGACAAAAAATCAGGTTGAATGGAGACCAGAGCCATCAATCATTTACCATTGACAGGCTGAACATCTTGCATCTCTACATCCTTGTCATCGACCTCATCGGATGAGCTCTCATCGCTTGACGACGAATCAGATGAATCGCTAATCTCCACTTTACCCTTTCCTTTTTTTCCGGCTGGGGCACTGACAGGCTTTTTTTCTTCTGGTGAATCGTCAGAGTCCGACGTGAGCACAGTTTTTTTGGGTTGTTCGTCTTCCGAAGATGAGTCTGAAGAATCGTCAGATGTTTCGTCTTTGGCACGTTTAACGGGAGCCTTTCCATTCGATGCTTTGAGTACTTTCTGTGGGGTTGAACAAAAATGTGAGTAGGAAACGACTTATGACAGTAGTACATACGGCCTTGGCCAAAATCTCTTTGGATGACGCTAGTGACTTTGCTTTTGCGGGTGAGCCGGTGGCTGGTTTGGCAGCCTTGGCCTTATCTGCCGTCTTTTTGTCTGCCTTCTTGTCTGATTTTGCCATTGAGTGCGCAAGTGAGGGATACGGATTTGCAAAATAAGTTAAAGAAGTACAAAATTTTGGCTCGATAAGCACGTGAGCTATTCTGATTAAGGGCAGGTTCGGTTATGATCAGGACTGAGCGCTCTAGCCTCTGTGATATCTGAATCAGTTTCTTCTATTACTGTGGCAATGGATAATTCCTTTGATGTTATTGTGCTTGGCACCGGTCTGACCGAGTCTATTACTGCTGCGTGAGCGAAATTGACACTGCACACCGTGCTATTGTACTCAACAGGAACCCATCAGTGCTCTCTCCAAAGCTGGCTTCAAAGTTGCACATATTGACCCCAATTCATATTATGGTGCAGACGAAGCATCCCTCTCATTAGATGAACTTGTGCGATGGATTGATCACCGTAAAGAGGACAATCATTCCGTGTCTCATTATGGTGAAGTCCCACCTCATGCCAGACAGTACTCAGTCTCATTGGCTCCTTCGGTCATTCCATCTATCGGCCCTTTCATTTCGTCCCTCATCGCGTCTGGCGTTTCTCGCTACGGATCTTTCAAGCTCCTTGGTCGCGTTGTCATTTATGACGGTGGTATATTGAAAGATGTGCCTCAGAGCAAGGATGATATCTTTCAGAGCAAGGTGATGAGTCTCTTAGAGAAGAGGAGGGTCACGCGTTTCCTTTTGTTTGCTGCTGGGAAATTCGAGAATAGCAAGGAGCTGCATGGCCAAGAAAATCTGCCCTTGCTTGATTTCTTGCATAGGATTTTTTCGCTCAGTGAGGCAACTGCTCGAGCCGTCGCCTATGCCCTGGGATATTGCTGGTTTATTTCAGAAACGACTCTTCCCGCTCTGCATCGTATTCGCGCTTACCTGAAGGCATCTGGTCGGTATGGGCCGTCCTCATTTCTCGTTGGCTACTATGGTAGCTCGGGTGAAATCGCGCAAGGCTTTTGTCGCGCAGCTGCTGTGGGGGGAGGTGTTTATATTCTAGGACGATCTATTACAAGTATCTCGTCTGTCGATACCATCGAGCCAGAATACCCCGTTTTGACACCCGATCTGCCTAGGTTCGCTATTGAAGTTCACGACTTTCCAGACCTTCTTCACTGTCGATGCCTGATATCATCGACTTCACTTCTACCAGGACACCTTCGCACTCTAGCAGATGTCATCCGTCCAAGTTTATCACCATGCGGCTCCCCGCAGCCATTTGCGATGGCGCGATGTATCGCCATCGTCGATGGACCAATTACTTTGTCATTGGAGACTGAGGATTCGGGAACGTCAGATGCATCGGATTCTTCGCTTATTGTCTTTCCGCCGGGGTCATTGAACGGGGGATCAGCTATTTCTGCTGTGCATGTTATGACAGCGGGTCCAGGTACGATGTCAGCCCCTTCTGGGAAAGGTACAGTTATTTTTTATTCCCGGTTAGCTGTAACTCAATCTATCTTAGGCATCCTGTACATTTCAATGCCTCTTCCCACCAATTCCGTTCATTCGGCTGAGATCCTTTTACGCCCTTACCTAACGGCTGTTCTCTTATTGTTTCGATCTGAGCAACAGCAGCAGCAAACATTGATTTGTTCTACATTCTATATGCAGGAACTTGTTTCGTGTACAACAAGCACCTCAGATCCATTGGTAGGGCTCCTGGCTGTACCTTCATTAAGCCCACATACAACACAGGGGGTAGATGAAGCTGCAATAGTTGCTGAGGCTACCTTCAGAAAGGCAACATCTTTTCTTAATGGAGAAACAAAAGATATTGAAGGATGTGAGCACCATGTGTTTTGGCCTGTGTTAGCTGAGATGGAGGAAGAAGAAGGCAATGTTATGCAGTGGTAGAACAAATGATACAAGGGAACTGTTTGCTTATGGACAGAAATTCAATACTAGTACCATTGTTTTGTTTTACACTACTTGTCATATACTGGTTGTATCTTTTCTACTGTCAGGGCATAGTGTTAATACATCTTATGTGGACTACTATCCATAAGTCCTCATACATTTTCTTTTGTTATAGTCCACTGTCAATGAAAAATGAAGGATCTACACTACAAAACTGGAAGGAGGTTTGAATTACTAACTGTGCTGGTGAATTCTGCAATTCACCTACTCAACTAGTGATTAGTTAGTTCCTGGACCTATCTTGGTCAGGTCTGTGTCCCATTTTTCCACCAAAATTCTCTGTCACGTCCGATCATGCCGGCCCGCTCATCCCGTTTACTCACACCACTTTTTATTTTGATATGTTTCTTGTTTCCTCTTTCTCTCTCTCCGCTGGACATTACAAGGCCATTTGTATTAATCAATAAATCCATCTCAGTATGTCTTATCCATTCTACAAGCACATGCAATGATACTTGTTCATCGCTTTCATCTTCTTTTCTTGTCTGTGCTTAACAATGTTTCCAGCAAAAATGCTTATAGCTTCTGACATCCCTCTTCCTCAGGACAGAGATTGATTAATAAGCAGTTGCATTCTATGCCAGAATTTCAAGTTCTATGCAGTTTCTCGCAGTTGCTTGTCATTTCATTCAGTCTACCCTGTTGGGGTGTTCTGTTCCATTGAAACATCTGCATGTGTCTTGATGGAAAACTTCCCCTTTTTCTTGCAAAAAAATCTGAGAACAATTTGTGATTTGCATGCTATTCCTTGGTGTCTGAGTCATTGCAAAGATGAACTGCATGATGCTCTGCAAGTCCATTCTTGCTCATTATCATGTTGATCTCTCTCTTACAGTTTCAAGTGTCTTCCAAGTCACCCATACACTATGACAATGTGATGTTACCTCCTCCTTTTTCCACAAAATCGTCTTCCATGATGCAGCACAAGCATAAGCAACATTGTCGAGCAGCCACTAGTCCTGCGAAGATCACTGATATGCTGTCTAAAGATGTGTTGGCTCATCACAAATCATACATGCACAAGCCTGACCCTGGCTTAGACAATCGTTTGTCGTCCCCCTTTTCCAACTGTCACATCCTTTGAACAGAAGTGATTATTCGTGAATGGCAAGACACAATAAGTTCAAAACATCAAGTGTGGGGTGCATGTGTGGTTTGTGCATATAATATTCCATGTACCCAGTTGATTGAGGTAGATCATAATTCTGTGCCTTTTGTGCTTCTCCATAATGAAAGCATAGTTTACCAACTTTGTATAATTTGGAAGATTATCATCGTGCGATTTCACATCCAAAAGGCTTGCTGAATATGAACCAATTGTCCAATCTGTTGATGTGCCAGGCCTGCTATCGCGCTCTGACATCAAAAACACCCAAACAGCCTAGGAATGCTTTGGCATATTATGGCCTTGACCATTTGTGGATTAGCTGGCTGTTATCCACTGAAAGAAATGTTGAGAGGCATGTTAACTGTTCACATTAAATCTGAGTTGTAAAATTGGACATGATACAAGAGTCAAGAGAACTAACAGAAGAGCAGGTTCAGGGGGGCCTGTCAGGGCTATATCAAATGACTGGTGTTGTTAAGGTCGTACTCTCGTATTAACGGATCCGATAGGGCTTTGGCCTCAGCTCATACGCTGTGCCCCTTTTCCAAGTATTGCCCCTTATTTCAGAGAGGGAGATATAACATGTCTGGAGGATCAGACGAGTACCGTAATGATATCTGAAGGTCGTCCGGATAACAGAAGCATGCATAAGACTAATCCAGACAGGTCCGGACTAGAAAACAACAGAGTATAGACTATCCGAAGATAGAGTTGGAGATGTAGACTTTATAGGATACAATCCTTAAGTCTTGGAATGCGACAAGAGCTTAACTAGGCTCGAGTCCGGAGGACAGAAAGAGAACAAACTAAGATGATATTTGAACTGAGGTATTACAGGGCATATACAAGGGGTTATATACTAGAAGACTATCTGAGGCTATGCACAAAGTATAAGTGAAGTTTATCACAAGTTTAAACGCAAGTCGGAAATTAGCACAGGTTAACAGATCATAAAGCATAGCCGGAAGTAAGGATAACCGAGATACTGAGAACAAGGAATACTGAATAAAGGAATAGGCTGTGATTAACATTATATGAACAGGAAATGAATAGGAAGCTTATCGTATCTTGGATCGGAAGTGGATCTGTATATCAGATCAGATCTAGGGTCCGAGGTCTGGATGAGAAGCATGGATATATGGGATATAACAGGTGTCTTCTTACTTGTGTCTTGTATAAAAGTGCTCAAAAGGGAATGATACCATAATTACACTGTTGATAAGACTAAATCTGCCAACAACCTCAAGTTTGTGGTCTACAACTTTTCTTCTTTCATGACAAATGACACATTGTTTGTGGGAGGTTACCTGCTATACCGTTGGTGATGTGCATGGCCTGGCTTCAGGCCGTCACATATTACAGTGACATATTTCCGTATTATATGGGCCAGCGGACTATGAGCCGATGTTATGTATATCCCTGATGTTGATGGATGGGCCGGGAGGGATATTATTTCCGATGGAGACGGGTGGGCCCATCTATGCTGATATTATATATATCCTCGAAGATGTTGGGTGGGCCGATGTAATGGTTTATTGTATAGATGGGTGGGCCAATGTAAGGGTTTATTGTATAGATGGGTGGGCCAACATACTGGAATTATTTTGTAGACGGATGGGCCGAGGGAGTGGTGGAATATTCATTATATAGACGGGTGGGCCGATTGAGGGAGATGTTATATAGATGGGTGGGCCGATGGAGGGGGATGTTATATAGATGGGTGGGCTGAGGTAGTGAGATATCTGTCTGACATTCACGGATTACTGAGTCCCAGATGCCCAAAAACCGAATCCCATTGTGCAACATCCATTCCAGACACCCAAACACCCCAAGCTCGAGACTGGAAAATGGAAACTGGTGAAAATGTGTGAAATTTCTATTTCCTTGCACCAAACACATGAACACCTGAACACCCAAAGCCTGAGACCCAAAATCCGAAGCCCAGAATCCAAAAACATGTATGCAAAATGTCCATTTTTCATTCATTGCACAAATCACCGAGTGTCAAGTGACAAAACCCAAAACTCGAGACCCAGTACACAAATCACCAAGTACCGAGTGCCGAGGGCCGAACCCCAAAGTCTGAAACTTGAAAACATGTATATAACATATCCATTTTTCAGTCATTGCACAAATCACCAAGTGTCAAGTGCCAAAACCCAAAACTTGAAACCCAGTATGCAACATGCCCATTTTTCATTTACATTAAACAAATCATCGAATGCTGAGTGCCGAGGCCTGAACCCCGAAGCCCGAAGCCTGAAACCCGAAAATATGTATACAACATATCCATATTTCCCTCACTGCACAAATCACCAGGTGTCGAGTACCGAAACCTGAAACTTGACACCTGGTACACAAATCACCAAGTGCCGAGGCCCGAAGCCCGATGTCCGAAGCCTGAAACCCAAAGATATGTATACAACATATCCATATTTCCCTCACTGCACAAATCACCGAGTGTCGAGTACCGAAACCCGAAACTCAACACCCGGTACACAAATCACCAAGTGCGAAGTGCTGAGTGCCAAGGCCCGAACCCCGATGTACGAAGCCCGAAACCCAAAGCCTGAAACCCGAAAATATGTATATAACATATCCATATTTCCCTCACTGCACCAATCACCAAGTGTCAAGTACCAAAACCTGAAACTCGACACCCGGTACACAAATCACCAAGTGCAAAGTGCTGAGGCCCGATGTCCGAAGCCCGAAACCCGAAGCATGACACCTGAAAATATGTATATAAAATATCCATATTTCCCTCATTGCACAAATCATGGAGTGTCAAGTACCAAAACCCAAAACCCGACACCCAGTACACAAATCACCAAGTGCTGAGTGCCGAGTGCTGAGGCCCAAAGTCCAATGTCCGAAGCCTGAAACCCGAAGCCTGAAACCCGAAAATATGTGTACAACATATCCATATTTCACTCATTGCACAAATCACCGAGTGTCAAGTGCCAAAACCCGAAACTCAAGATACGGTACACAAATCACCAAGTGCTGAGTGCCGAATGCCGAGGCCCGAAGCCCGATGTCCGAAGCCTGAAACCCAAAGATATGTATACAACATATCCATATTTCCCTCACTGCACAAATCACCGAGTGTCAAGTACCGAAACCCGAAACTCAACACCCGGTACACAAATCACCAAGTGCAAAGTGCCGAGTGCCGAGTGCCGAGGCCTGAAGCCCAATGTCCGAAGCTCAAAACCTGAAGCATGACACCCGAAAATATGTATATAACATATCCATATTTTCCTCACTGCACAAATCACCGAGTGTCGAGTACTGAAACCCGAAACTTGAGACCCAGTACACAAATCACCAAGTGCTGAGTGCTGAGTGCCAAGGCCCGACATCCAAAGCCTGAAACCCAAGGATATGTATACAACATATCCATATTTCCCTCACTGCACAAATCACCGAGTGTCGAGTACCGAAACCCGAAACTCAACACCCGGTACACATGACTACAACTGGACATGAATTCTGTATTTGTATGTATTATCCATTGATGTAGGGTTCAAATAACTTGGGAATTGTATTGACTACCAAGGGTCGGGACTCGGGACTCGCTAGTCAATATAGGAAAATGATAATGAAAAAATGAAAATTATTATTATGCTTAACTTTCTTAATGACGGTTGTAGTCCGAGTCTATGTGAGTGTATTGGTGGTCCTACCAAGTATTGGTCCTTAGTGTAGTGATGGTTGCGGTGTTGGGCTCAGAACCACTGATTTTCATACTCATGTCATTCTTGTCAATTGGAGATTATTTGAAGACTACGTTAAATGTTAGTCAGTGTCGAGTATGATAATGAATGTATAGTCATACCTCAGTCTGAGAACAAATAGACTGAGGTAGGATGATGCAGGTATGAGGATTATATATTTGTCTGGCATGTTAGCAATGATGTAAAGATGAGGCGTGCATTTGTGCATGTGTGCAGTAAGTGAGCATAAAGATAAAAGAATGAATATTAATAGCAAGACTTGCACATTATGTTGAGATATCCAACATGACAAGCCTGTGATGGGATCAGAGACCTGGAATAACACCCATATATGTCCATTATAATAGCCCTAATAGTTTAGGGCAATAATATAAGCTATGCTCATTATATATTAAAATGTTGGATCATGGATGCAAGGGCAAGATACTGAAAATCTTGAAAAATGTCAAAAGTGCAATAGTCTATGCTTACATGTAATAATGCTGTCTGTAATATTCAATAATGTGAAAATGAGTAAATATGCACCAGTGGGGATAGATACAACTAGACAGGACATAGGAAGGATGAGTCCGATGCAAAAATGTTGGGTCCAAAACTTTCAGGCCGGGGTTGGGCATCGGGATCAGGATCGGAATGTCAGGGATGCATCGGACAAATACTGTTTAATGTGAGTATCAAAAACACGGGTTTTGAGCCCAGTGCCACAACTATCATTACACCAGGTACCGAGTATCAGAACCAAGTACTGAGTACTGATTTCTAAGTACCAAGTACCAAGTAATGAAATAACCAATTGACAAGAAAAGACTACCAATACACTCACCTTGACTTGCACTACAACTTTCATTTTTCATTCTCGCCAATGTTTCAGATTTCTTTAGCTTATATCTTGGTCAAATGATAACCGATGGAAAAGAAAAGACTACCAATACACTCACCTAGACTCGGACAACAACTTCCATGTTTTCATTATCTTTGTGTATTGCACACCGGGTTTTGAGTTTCGGGTTTTGGCACTCAACACTCGGTGATGTGTGCAATGAGTAAAAAATGGAAATATTGCATACATGTTATCAGGTTTCAGGCTTCGGAATTTGGGCTTCAGATGTCAGGTTTTGGGCCTTGGCACTTGGCACTCTGCACTTGGTGATTTGTGTACCGGGTGTCAAGTTTTGGGTTTCGGTACTTGACACTCCATGATTTGTGCAATGAGGGAAATATGGATATGTTGTATACATATTTTCGGGTTTCAGGCTTCGGACATCGGGCTTTGGGCATCGGCATTCGGCACTCAGCACTTGGTGATTTGTGTACCGTATCTTGAGTTTCGGGTTTTGGCACTTGACACTCGGTGATTTGTGCAATGAGTGAAATATGGATATGTTGTACACATATTTTCGGGTTTCAGGCTTCGGGTTTCAGGCTTCGGACATTGGACTTTGGGCCTCAGCACTCGGCACTCAGCACTTGGTGATTTGTGTACTGGGTGTCGGGTTTTGGGTTTTGGTACTTGACACTCCATGATTTGTGCAATGAGGGAAATATGGATATTTTATATACATATTTTCAGGTGTCATGCTTCGGGTTTCGGGCTTCGGACATCGGGCCTCAGCACTTTGCACTTGGTGATTTGTGTACCGGGTGTCGAGTTTCAGGTTTTGGTACTTGACACTTGGTGATTGGTGCAGTGAGGGAAATATGGATATGTTATATACATATTTTCGGGTTTCAGGCTTTGGGTTTCGGGCTTCGTACATCGGGGTTCGGGCCTTGGCACTCAGCACTTCGCACTTGGTGATTTGTGTACCGGGTGTTGAGTTTCGGGTTTCGGTACTCGACACTCGGTGATTTGTGCAGTGAGGGAAATATGGATATGTTGTATACATATCTTTGGGTTTCAGGCTTCGGACATCGGGCTTCGGGCCTCGGCACTTGGTGATTTGTGTACCAGGTGTCAAGTTTCAGGTTTCGGTACTCGACACCTGGTGATTTGTGCAGTGAGGGAAATATGGATATGTTGTATACATATTTTCGGGTTTCAGGCTTCGGGCTTCGGGGTTCAGGCCTCGGCACTCAGCATTCGATGATTTGTTTAATGTAAATGAAAAATGGGCATGTTGCATACTGGGTTTCAAGTTTTGGGTTTTGGCACTTGACACTTGGTGATTTGTGCAATGACTGAAAAATGGATATGTTATATACATGTTTTCAAGTTTCAGACTTTGGGGTTCGGCCCTCGGCACTCGGTACTTGGTGATTTGTGTACTGGGTCTCGAGTTTTGGGTTTTGTCACTTGACACTCGGTGATTTGTGCAATGAATGAAAAATGGACATTTTGCATACATGTTTTTGGATTCTGGGCTTCGGATTTTGGGTCTCAGGCTTTGGGTGTTCAGGTGTTCATGTGTTTGGTGCAAGGAAATAGAAATTTCACACATTTTCACCAGTTTCCATTTTCCAGTCTCGAGCTTGGGGTGTTTGGGTGTCTGGAATGGATGTTGCACAATGGGATTCGGTTTTTGGGCATCTGGGACTCAGTAATCCGTGAATGTCAGACAGATATCTCACTACCTCAGCCCACCCATCTATATAACATCCCCCTCCATCGGCCCACCCATCTATATAACATCTCCCTCAATCGGCCCACCCGTCTATATAATGAATATTCCACCACTCCCTCGGCCCATCCGTCTACAAAATAATTCCAGTATGTTGGCCCACCCATCTATACAATAAACCCTTACATTGGCCCACCCATCTATACAATAAACCATTACATCGGCCCACCCAACATCTTCGAGGATATATATAATATCAGCATAGATGGGCCCACCCGTCTCCATCGGAAATAATATCCCTCCCGGCCCATCCATCAACATCAGGGATATACATAACATCGGCTCATAGTCCGCTGGCCCATCTTATACAGGATATTATGTAGGTCGGGTGACCCGTATAATACAGAATTTGTCACTGAAGGGGCTCAGGCCATGGGCCAGGCCAGAATAGGCCAGAATAGGCCAGGCCAAAGATCATGGCCTGACCACAGTTTGGCCTGGCCTGAGGTACTGAAAAGCCAAAGCCAGCGGCCCAGGCTGTGGCTTTGTGTACTTAGTCAGCATGGTTACCAACCAATTTGTTTCTCAGAACTTGCCTTGTGGACTATGTCACTATCATATCAGAAAACCTGGTGAGTTGCAACATCAGTGCATCATTATAACTTACTTTCGTTTTATAGGTGTATTTGTGTTAGCAACTCGTTTGCCTGTCAAGTAGCCAAGTCAGCTGTGCCTCCCAACTCCCTTGCAACTCTCTCACCACACAAACCATGATCCACTAATTTTTCATGTGTGTAGTATACTAGTTTACTAAGTACTTGCACATTATAGTGTCATGCACCCCCAATTAATATTTTTCATCACATTCTGTCCCTGCCTCATACTAGCCTCTGATGGTCAGCACAATCCATCAGTGACTCTAACACCAAAGCTGATATTTTGGAGAAGGAGGGTGATGTCACAGACAATGAACAGGGTTGGGACACATTCATTTTGAATGACAAGAACAACAGTGATGATATATCTGTATCTGAAATGTCAGATTACTAGCCTAGATTAGTTTGCAAATGTATTCATTGAATTTTTGCTCAGCAAGCTGTGCTTGGGCCAAAGCCAAGCCATGGCTTTGGCTAATGGCCTGGCCTGAGATTTTTGAAAGCCAAAGCCACCTTGAGCCAGGCCAAGGCCATAGCTTTTAGGCCAAGCTGGGCCAGCACATCACTATATACAGTCCAGTGGTTTTATTCAATTCAGAATAAATTTGGTCCTACAGTACAAGTACTATACAACCACTGGATACTAATTTGGATTCCCCTTGTTAGATACACAGGTTTTTGCACACTAGGCAGTATAGTTACAGTCAAGAAAAGAGTAAATAATCTCAAAGCAAGTTTAGATATTTGGTCTGCATTTTCTGGCTAACATAAACATCAGCAAACTATTGATTTTGTGACAATTCCTACACTTTTGATAACTTGCACAAGGCATCACATGACACAAATATATGACTGCAAGTAGACAGTAGCACTAATGAACAAATAGCTTACAAGTATACAAACAACACAAACTATTACATATTGTAACATGCAAAAAGAATATAGTATCAGTGTATACTATTAGCAGTGATTTTATATACATATATGTGCTATATAAACAACAATTCTGCTGAGTAGCAGGAAAAATATTTTCGGGTCATGCAACACCTTGCTGCTATGTCTGTAATAGATGTGTTTGATCCTAAAGGGAATTGCCACTAGAATGACGATAGATATGTGTGACCTGAGGCTTGCTAAGATGCTGGGAAATCTAGGACAGGTATATGTGAGGCTTTAAGAATGAATGCAAGGCTGTCCAAAGCGCAGGAACATGCATTTGAAGATATGGAAAGTGCGGGAAAATGAAGAAAAGGGTGGAATGCATGGACTAGGTATAGAGAAACAAGGAACAAGGTTTTAGAGTGAGTGAGGGCAAATGTATATTGCAAGGTAAGAGAGTCCTAGGTATGAGAAACCTAATAGGGGCTGAAAACTATAAGGGACTACTTCTAAGGTAAATCAATATCAGGAAACCAGTGCAAAGATGGTTTTTATAGATATAAATGACAAATTCAGCTCACATGTTCACTGAATTATATCTAAAGATAAAGCAATAAATAATCATAGCATAGTGGTATTGAAGAATAAGACTTTGCAAGAGGAACATAATACCAATGAAGATATACACCTTTCATAACTGTTACATATGATAGATAAGTTATTGCAGGAAGTATAGCAGGCTTGTTCTCATCATAGTTGGAGAGGTTCGAGGACTATGTATGTACAAATGACTAGTAGACACAGGACCAATAGATACCACATATCTATTTAAACCCAGCACAACCTTATTCCTCAACCTCTCCAGTAGTGACTAGCACAAAAAATTTGTAAACAAAGGTCAGCCACAGTGGCAGGAGATGCAGCATGCTGGCTGAATGTAGATATAATACTTTAATACAAGTTTATTTACAAACACAAATTTTCTTCTTGGTCACATTGGCAGAATTACACCCCAAAACCCCTAGTCATTCTCTCATCTGAGAAAAGCTGCATAAGCAGTTTGGCAAGAGGGCATGCCTGTGGCAGCTTAAAGTTGCAGAGGTATTCCTGAAGAAAGCTGGAGATGTTATCTGCATTACTAGCACAGAAATAAAAAAAAAACTTGCCTTCTAGTCACTACTCACACTCATGGACACTGACATTCAAATCGTTATTATGCCACTCAACCAACTCAGACACCAGAGTGTTAGCTTCCTGAAGAAAGCCAGTATCAAGAGTATCTCTATATCAGCTGAGATAGCAAGCCTTGTCAACTTTCAATTAAGTCTGCCTATTCTTTTACTTACCAAAGCTCACTCACTCACTCACAGGATATTGAAGACATGCACTACCATGCTATCATAACCAGCCCCAAGCAGTTGGTGAAGCCTGGTGGAGAATTTGAAAAGCTCCTGCAGAAACCAACTTTTACATCACAGATAATGGGGTTTGTGTTTGATGAAGCTCACTGTATCACATCCTAGGGAGAGTTTCACACTGAGTATAAAAAGCTCGAGCGCTTGCAGTATATCTTACCTTGCTATGTTCCATTCATGATTGCATTGGCCACAGTCATGCCTAATGACCTGCACCAAACTGGTCCGGTACATGACTGAGCGGTGCTAGTGAATATTTTTTGGAAATTTTGCATGGAATGAATTTTGTGTTATTTGGCTCAAAGATGATTCAGCCAGATTCTCATGCATCTGAAGTATCCATGAAAATTATTTCCCGCATACGTTTGTTTGTGGGAACTTCCAGGAAACTTTAAATACATATGTTGCCTGGTTTTGCCCTATGTCATATCTCACATCTCTAAACAGAACCAAATACAAAACAAGTTTCAACACATTATGTAAATCATGTTCTCTTACCACATTCAGCTGACTTATGACTAAGCCTTACCAATCATGTCACCTACATACAATTCACATAAGTATTATAACCTATGACAAATAATATAGTATATCTAGATATGTGAGAAAACAACAATTGAATATATCTAGGTACACAAGAATAAATTAGCATAGCCATATAGAATTGTCTATATAAGGACCTCTGTTTTGGCCTAAAAATCAATCAACCAGATTCCTCAGAATCGCCTTAATAAAATTGCAAGTGAGGTTTGTGTGTGATTAGCATCAGCAAGAACAGCAAAGAGCTGTTTGAGATTGTCAGGTGCATTGATGAGACAGTAGGAGCCATTGAGCTCACTGTGCTCAACAACCAGCAAGGCCTGGTTGATTTTCCTTTATTTGTTTTGAGAAGTCTTTTGTTTTTCTGAGTATTTATGTGTGTGTATGTGTGTCTCTGTCTCTATCTCTCTATCTATTTTTCTAGGCTTGGAATCTATTTCACTCTAGTCTGGGATCTATTTCCTTATTTCTATTTGTTTAGTTTGGGATCTGTTTTGCTCTATCTGTTTCACTCTTTCTACCCACATCAGGAAAATTATAAAATTACTTACCACAACTTAAAGGAACTTTGTGTGACTTGACAAAAATTTCAAGTACAGTTAAGCAAAATTTGTTTAAGTAGGCCCTGACTTAAAACAAGTAGGGTCTTCCAATGAATTAGACTTTGCAGCTTTCTTATTAGTAACTAGTAAAGTACACACTCAGGCCTCTGGCCACTCAATGAGCACTAGACTGTGGCAGTGCTTGGTATAAAGCTATATTAGAGAATTGACCTCACAATGATAAAGCTTTATCTTCCTTTATATTGTCTGAAATGAATGAAATAAGCATTATTATGATAGATCTGTGTCAGAAATTTCCAAAGGTGCCTTGCAAGGGACCTCTCTTGAGGTTAATTGAGGGGTTGCAAGAGCACCCGAAAATTTTCCAAGTTAATTGGAAAGAACTTGCAAGGAGCTGTAACTGAAGCTTTTGTCAAGATTTGTCCCTAACCTATCCCTAAATGAGGTTGCAATCGGCTTCCAAGTGTCAATTTAGCCTCGCTTGCAATTTTTTCGGGTCCGCTTTCAAGGCACTTCAAATGGGCTTGGTCAATTGAGGACTTACAATGCCCTATAAGGCATGCCGACCAAAAATAACTTTTTCCAACATGTAGACAAACCATTATATATCTGGAGTTACTTGAATGAAATATCCCATGCCTATCTTTTTTATTAAGAAGGTACACTTTATATCTGCCAACTGCTTGTTGGCCAAATGCAATTCACACCATTGGCTAGATGATGGGCAGACATTACTAAGTGCTCAATTGATCCAACATTTTGCAGGTTATGGTTCATGCTTGCAGTGTAAGTCTAACATGTTACTATTGACATGCAGCATGACAACTGATATCACTTGACAGGCCTCTGCAAGAAAAAATTATGCATGCATCATTGGCTAAATCAATCATAAGTTTGGGTGTTGGTATTCTGCTGCATGGTAAGTTGTTAATTGCACTGCTTCCCAGGTCCCTCTCACTGACACCAACTTACAACTCTCTCATGTGAGGGTGGTCTATGTCACAGATACCACATTGCTCATGTATGGCAGGGCGCCATCAGATCCCTTCAGAATGTTTTGTGCTGGTCTCCTCCTGTATGATAAGTTGTTGATTGCACTACTTCTCAGGTCCCTCTCACTGACACCAGAAGTTTGACATTTGCTCTCAGAATCATAGAATATCATGTAAATTGACGCTCCAATATATATTATAACAATAGTAGCACTATGAACCCAATGGCCAAAATACATCAAGTAGTACTTCCATCTGCATCTTTCAGAGTGGCTCTCTTTTGGCGAATTTTAGAGAGAGCACTGTTGACCTTGAGAGATTGTTTAGCAGCCGATGACATTGGAAATATCTGACTAAGTCACAGTAAGAGTTTGACCATTTCAGAGAATATAATGAAGTACTGATTCCACCAGAGCAGTAGTTCTATGACTTCCCCATGTTCATCTGGGTCCTCCAAAAGGTCGAGAAGAGAGTGATAGAATGTTTCAGAACCTGTGACTGTATCGGTGCACGAAAATACTGAGGATGAACAGAGTGCAAATTGAATCTATGCCAATTGTTAGTCACAAATAAACAACAACAGAAGTTCCATAGAAACCTGAGTTGCCACATATGCTACTGAAGCAGCTGTAACATTAGTCATACCATGAAATCGAGTGTTTCCTACATGTGTTGCCTTGAGCTCTTTGTCCACTGAACTTGGTAATGTAAAAACATGCCTGAATGCCTTGTTTAATGATGTATAATAAGTATGCATGTATTCAAAATAGAACCAGGTGCACTCACATTTACAAGTAAACGGCTTCTGAGGAGGCCATTCCAAGGATCCTCTGGATCATAGGCCTCGTTGGCATAGACAAACAGAGGCCATTGGTCCCCGCTAACAGCAATTTCACCACTTTGGAATTTCTGTTTTGTGCTGATCAAGCATCAGGTATTGGTGTCAGAATATGTCATATCCCATATATCCATGCTTCTCATCCGGACCTTAGACCCTAGATCTGATCTGATCTGATCTGATATACAGATCCACTTCCGATCCAAGATACGATAAGCTTCCTATTCATTTCCTGTTCATATAACATTAATCACAGCCTATTCCTTTATTCGGTATTCCTTGTTCCCGGTATCTCAGTTATCCTTACTTCCGGCTATGCTTTATGATTTGTTAACCTGTGCTAATTTCCGACTCGCGTTTAAACTTGTGATAAACTTCACTTATACTTTGTGCATAGCCTCGGATAGTCTTCTAGTATATAACCCCTTGTATATGCCCTGTAATACCTCAGTTCAAATATCATCTTAGTTTGTTCTCTTTCTGTCCTCCGGACTCGAGCCTAGTTAAGCTCTTGTCGCATTCCAAGACTTAAGGATTGTATCCTATAAAGTCTACATCTCCAACTCTATCTTCGGATAGTCTATACTCTGTTGTTTTCTAGTCTGGACCTGTCCGGATTAGTCTTATGCGTGCTTCTGTTATCCGGACGACCTTCGGATATCATTATGGTACTCGTCTGATCCTCCGGACTTGTTATATCTCCCTCTCTGAAATAAGGGGCAATACTTGTTAGTTGTGTGGTGACTTCACACTAATAGGTCGAAAACTTGAAGGACACTTCAAGGACATTACTATATTAGTAGATAACTTCGAGGACTTTGAGGACACTTTGAGGACACATACCATACTAGGAATTGTTTATATTTGTTTACATAGACTTGCCCATAGTGCAGAGTTCACAAGTCTTACATGCTTTGTGCATTGACTTTGAACTCTCAGTTATTCTAACATGGTGGACCTCACAGTTGAGACTTGTCGTATGCGAAATCTTCGCTTCTGAGATGTGTGATCCTAAGTTTGCTGTGGGAATATCTTCTTGAGGGATTGTACAAGGTGCAGTGTCTAAAGGTGCTGCTGTAGGTACTGCCACAGTAATTGGCACTGCAGCTGCAGTCTCTGGAGGGACAGACAGGCTTGTGATTGTGTGCAAGCGCAGCACTTGGTCAATTTTGTCCTCCACTTTGCCAACCCGGTTGAATAAGTTGCGTTGGAAGCACCATACATAACGTGTGAGTGCTAAAGTGTCCTAAATAATTAAAATAAAGGGTAGAGTCAGCACAACAATTGTTTAGTAGCAAAACATACCTCCTCGCTATCTCCATGCGGACCCGTTGTTGCTTCAGCGCTCCTGGGATCTTTGTCCTGACTAGGCTCCCCAGCAACATGTGATGTCGACACAGCCTCATTGATGGGCCGCAGATCAGCACTGATGCCAAAGCATGCAACAACAGCTTGGGCCTGCATTTATGAAAAGGTGAGTCCTATCTTGCAGTGGATGGAGTGCCACATACCCATGCTGAGTTTCCCTGCCTGTCGCTGTCCTGTAATGTGCGCTGGATACGGTCAACTCCCTTCTTACTTTGGTATAGTGTGATATTTGTGTCGTCTGTGCCAAATTGGGATTGAATGCGTCAATGGATGTGTCTCATCCATGCATTTGCTGTGTGGTGGCTTCTTGCATGTTAAGGGAATGATCATCTTGATAGATATGTGTTCCGCAAAAAGATGGGTAATGATGGAGTGAGTGTCACCCCAACAGATGCTATGGTATGTCCTTTTACATTCAAGTTGTGGACAGTGATTGACCTACCTGGGGATTCACAGTCATCTGAGTCATTTCTTGAGTGCTTCCAAAACAATCTTCTGGACATTGGTGTTGACCCTCGCCCATATGGGACACACTCATTCCGTCGTGGTGGGTGTCAGTATCTTGCCATGGTTCTCCGCTGGCTATTCCGCAACATTTGCACATGGGGAGGATGGGCTGAGAACTTCGACAACCCAGGCACGATTTTTAAATATTTACTATCCTGGACTGATAGTCCATTTGTCAAGCGTGAGTATTACTTCAACCCTGATCGTGCTCGAGATGATCCCTGCCCCATATGTGGTCGCACATGTGCCTGTGCTTAGCTCGAAACAAAACAAAACATGTATTCAGTCATATGGTACTCAGACAATTGCCACATATCATGTCAATACAATCACCAGTTGAAACTACGTGAGGTCAATGAAATTCATAGACTGAGCTTTCGACTTCCCTTTACTCTCTGAACTGCAACTAGGACCCCCACTCTCAAGGTCATCACTCTGATGTGTCAGATCAATAATGTCTTGTAATGAGGAACCCCCTTGTCCCTAACCAAATACCTCAAGCAGCATTGGCAAGGTCACAATGAAGGACGCACCTTCGATGACTCATCAACATCTGACAGCGAAGTCCACATAAATTTAATCCAGGCCTCATAGATGTCCTCAGGCACCCACAGGTAAAATGGCTTTGATGGCCCTTCCGGCATGGATAGATGTTCAAGGAACCTAAATGTGTCTTTCTCGAGGGCGCCAGCAGGCATTCACACATTGTAGCCAAGAAGTCCAGCAATGGTCCACTTTTTGCAGGCAAAATGAAGAAAAAAGTACTGTGTAGCAGCTGCTGCAAGTGCGACCTTGTTACATTGTCTGATTAGCAAACAAAACACAAATCTAGGTGTCCTCAACTTACATCCTGGTTGTTTGGTTGCCAGGTAGACAGGTCTTGCAATAATTCACTCACTACAACGCCAGGCCAGATTTTGTTGTGGAAGGTGTTGAGTAGTTGATCTGCATCTTCCCAGCCTAATAGAGAGACTACTGCGGCCGCAATTTTGCCAACATCCGGGACACCAGGTTGACAGACAGGTACCAGAGGCTCAGAGACAGCAGGATCAAGGTACGCTGACCAAGTATTGATATCTGGAACTGTGTCGGAGATATTGTCAGCAAGAGCAGGGTTGCAATGGCCAACACGAGACATTGGATCATAGTGAAGTTGGTGTGCCATGTCCTCGCGCCATGACTGACGAAGTGGACCATAAAAGTGTTAGAATAACTGAGAGTTCAAAGTCAATGCACTTGATATTATTGTGTAAATAAGTAAAGTACTATACCTGAGAGTTCAAAGTCAATGCACAAAGCATGTAAGACTTGTGAACTCTGCACTATGGGCGAGTCTATGTAAACAAGTATAAACAATTCCTAGTATGGTATGTGTCCTCAAAGTGTCCTCGAAGTCCTCGAAGTTATCTACTAATATAGTAATGTCCTTGAAGTGTCCTTCAAGTCTTCAAAGTCTTAGAAGTCTTTGACCTATCTAGTGTGAAGTCACCACACATCTAACAAAAAGTGATGGCGAGACTCAGCAACATGCAGAGAGTGGCCAAGACCACACCGTGCAAGTCCAAAGGCAGTGGCTGGACCACAACCTGGCAATTCAGCCTCAAATGAAGAAAGAAAATGAGGGTATAAACAATTTACAATCTGTGAGATACTCACAGGGTCATAATCACTGCCACACAGCAAGCTGACAAGAGCATAGTCCTCCCATGGCAGGTTGGCTCTGTACACATCGACAGTGGAATCTGACAATGACGAGCTTGTGTTTGGTTAGTCAACAGCCCATACCCCATTCAACAGAGAAACCATACTTTCGAAGGATGAGGCGGCCACCAAATGCAAAGACATCACTGTCATCCGTCATGACAGCATCAATCATGCCAGTCCCATTCATAGCCGCAAGCTCGGCTTCAGCTTCACCTTTGGCCTAAGATACTTCAGTAGCAAGGACAAATGTTAAGAGAAGGTACATACCATAAACCACTGGATATTGAATGCATCAAGGATGTGTTGAGTCGGCTTCGTCATCCAGTGTGTCTTTGTTATTGTCACCTTTTGTCCATGCTTAAGTGTCGGAAGGTACATAGAGGAGGGTTTTGACCACTCTGGGCATGGGCCCGTCCCTGAGCCACCTGTTGGCACTGTTCAAACCAGACACTGCAGATGGTGTCATCCGCCATAGTCAATGCAAAGAAGGAAGAAAACGCACCTGACATCTACCCCGATAACAAAGGGACAGAAGGGCGGGCACCCAGTAGTATATCGTCTGTCCAATGCGAGTGCTGCGAGCGACTCCGTCGTTGCGCTTGGTTTCAGATACTAGACATTGAGAAAAAGTGTGAGCAATCAAAGTTCGACGAGTCAGAAACATACCGTCCACAGTCCATGGACACCCATGTTGAGGAGACAAAGAGTTGTGAGCACAAAGTAAGGTTGTATTGCAGATTGGCAAAGTTGTGCATTGATGGTGGAGAGGATGCGAAGAAAGGAGGCTCTGAGGAAGAATGGTGTGTGAACAGCCACCCAGACTGTAAAGCCGGCAGCATTGAGACTGTACATTTCTCGAGTGCACAGAGCTGCACTCCCTGCTTTCGCTGAGACGCACGCAAAGATAAGACCAGCAGCAGACGGCTGCCAGCCAAAAGATTGACAGTCCTACGTGGGAAATTTACAGTCTGGTGCTAAGCGTCGCTAAGGTACTCAACTGTGGGTGCTCACACTTCAACACACGTGTTTGGCTTGAACTTTTGTTGCGCACGACGCGTCCTGGCATCCCATAACCCATCTATTATGGCCCCCACTATATTTTGCACCTTCCCTCCTACCGTCTGGATGCTCTCTGCCACCACGTCTGTTGCCCTTGGGGTCGTTCCAACCCACGGACCACCCCGGTGGCACTGCTAGCTTAGGTAAGCTCCCTGGACCGTCAATTTCCTCATGCTCAGTCCAACTTCTTAGATGTCATTAATGAGGATGCTCTGGAATAGGCAGAAGCATAGAACAATCATGTCATATCCATTCGAGGTGAACAACACCGCAGTCCAAGAGATATGTTTTTCTTTGGAATGTTAGAAAATAGAGTACATGGTTTTGAGGGTCTCAACGACAATGAAGAATTGGATGATCCAGCATCATATGGGATTGACTGAGAGTCTATTGATGATGCTCATATAATTGACCACCATCATGCAAACAATTTTTTTATTTTATTTTGTCCAATAGTAACTCTCATATGCTGTTAGTTAAATGTCTTTCTTTTACAACATGAAAATGATTCATAAAATGTAGAACTTTACCCAGGATTTGGCCACTCATGTTAGAAGAACTGAGAGTTCAAAGTCAATGCACTTGATATTATTGTGTAAATAAGTAAAGTACTATACCTGAGAGTTCAAAGTCAATGCACGAAGCATGTAAGACTTGTGAACTCTGCACTATGGGCGAGTCTATGTAAACAAATATAAACAATTCCTAGTATGGTATGTGTCCTCGAAGTGTCTTAGAGGTCTGTCCTCAAAGTGTCCTCGAAGTCCTCTACTAATATAGTAATGTCCTTGAAGTGTCCTCAAAGTCCTCGAAGTTATCTACTAATATAGTAATGTCCTTGAAGTGTCCTTCAAGTCTTCGAAGTCTTAGAAGTCTTCGACCTATCTAGTGTGAAGTCACCACACAACTAACACTCCCCCCTGACTGAACACATCTCTAATCTCTAACAACTCCCCCCTCATCTGTGTAGTCCCATCATCCTGCAAAATAGTTCCACCTTGGGTCGACTCAAAGACTTTGTCAAGATGTCGGCTGGCTGATCAGCTGTGGGCACAAAGATAGGCGCAATTATCTCTTTGTGAACAACGTCTCTGAGCCAATACCAACTAAGATCCAGTTGCTTCATCCTCCCGTGGTGTTCTGGGTGTTTGGCAACAGATATGGCGCTCTGGTTGTCTATTCTAAGTATGGATGGTGCAGTGGTGGAGAATCCCATCTCCTGCAGCAAGTTTCGCATCCATCGGATCTCCTTGCCTGCTGAGACTGCAGAGATGTACTCTGCTTCGGTAGTAGATAGCGCAACAATGCTTTGTAGCTTAGAAGACCACGAGACGACTCCAGAGCCAATCTTCACCAAGTATCCACCAGTGGAGCGCCCTGTGTCCTTGCATCCACCATGATCAGCATCGGAATAGGTTGAGAACAGTTCGGTGCTTGATGGATCAGGCGCATAAGTGATCTTGTAGTCGGCAGTACCTCTGAGATAGCGAAGCAGGTGCTTGACAGCTTGCCAGTGAGCTAATCCTGGATTCGAGTTGAATCTGGCAAGATAACCAACAGCGTGGGCAATGTCTGGTCGAGTTGTTGTTGCCAGGTACATCAGGGCGCCTACTGCAGCTAGGTATGGGACGGTCTTCATGAGCTGGACCTCTTCAGGCGTCTGGGGGCTCTGGGAGCGACTGAGTCGAAGGTTGGGCTGCATGGGAGTGGATATGGGCTTGCAATCAGCCATGCCAAAACGCTCGAGGATGTCTAGACAGTACTGCTGTTGAGATATGGTGATGGAGTGTTTAGACCAGTCTCTGTCTATCTTGATGCCCAGAAGCTGAGTGGTGGGACCGAGATCGCGAAGCTTGAAGTGCTGGGAGAGCTCCTTGATGGTGCGGTCGATGGCAGCAGCAGATTTCGAAGCAAAGGTCATGTCATCTACGAAGACTGGCAGAATGATCCTTACATTGTCCTTTAGATAGATGTAGATGGACGCGTCCGAGTAGGACTGAGTGTAGCCCAAAGACTCGAGCACAGAGCGCATTTTCTGGTTCCATCTGTTGCCTCCTTGCTTGGTGCCATATATGCTCTTCTTCAACAAGCAAACCATCTCTTTGGCATCTCCTTCAACAAATCCCTCAGGCTGCTCCATGTAGACGTCGCAGTCCATCTCCCCATTGAGGTAGGCATGAGATATGTCTATAGAGCGCAGGTGGAGGTCGTGAATGGCGGCCATGGCTAGGACGACTCTTATGCTGGACATTCTGACTGTGGGCGCAAATATTTCGAGGTAGTCGAAGCCAGGTCGTTGATTGTAGCCTTTGGCCACCAATCTGCCTTTGTAGCGCTCCACAGATCCGTCTGCATTGCGCTTCACCTTGAACACCCACTTGCAGCCTATGACCTTCTTTCCAGCAGGTCTGGGGACGAGCTGCCAAGTGCCATTGATGCTGTGGGCGTTCAGCTCCTCCATGGCAGCTTGTTTCCACTGCTCCGCATCAGGGCGCTTCAGAGCTTCGGAGTAGGACAGGGGTTCAGCTGGTGAAGCTGCAGAGAGGACAATCTCATGGCCAAGATCCGCGTCCTCGATGTCATCATCCACATCAGAGTGTAGTTGGGCTGGAGATAGCTTCCACCACTCTCTAGGCTTGGTTCTATTGCGCCTGGGCAGTCTGGCTCCAATGCCAATGGGCGAGGGCGGTCTAGGAGGTGGAGATGGTGGTGGGGATGGAGTTGGAGACGAGGCTCGGACTTGAGGAGGATCTGGATCAATATTAGGGACTACAGGGGCAGCAGGAGGCGCATCTGGAGGACCATTGCTCCCCCCATGATCCTGATACTCATCAGAGCTGGATTCATCATCAGCATCTGAATCGTCAGGTATTGGGAATGTCCTTCGTGTCTGTGGAATAGGTGGGACAGTAGGGCGAGTTGGTGCAAGTGTAGGTGCAGTAGGGACTGGTATCGAAGGCTCAGTGGGTCGCTTCGAGAGGGGGAAATATCTTTCATCAAAATCAGCTCGTTCTGATATTACTGTCTTCTTAGTAGTGGTATTGTAGAACTTCCAGCCCTTGTAGCCCTGAGGATACCCAATGAACACGCATTTCTCCATGTGAGATCCGAGTCCTTCTCTCTTGTCCTTCTGCACGTGCACATAGGCAGTGCAACCCCAGACTCGAAGATGGGAGACATCTGGCTTCCTTCCATGCCACAGTTCGTAGGGAGTGGCGCTTTTCACTGCGCTTGTGGGGCATCTGTTCCACACGTGCACTAGGGCACCTAGAGCCTCGCCCCAGAATGCTTTAGGTAGGCCAGTTTCATCCAGCATGGTGGTGATGCGCTCAGAGAGCAGCCTGTTGGCTCGCTCTGCAACACCATTCTGCTGAGGACGTGCTCGGACTGTGTGCTGCCGTTCTATGCCGCAGGAGTTGGTGAACTGCAAGAAAGCATTGCTCATGTACTCCCCTCCCTTGTCGTCCCTCAGGATCTTGATTTTTCGCTCTGACTGGTTCTCAGCATAAGCCTTGAATGTCTTGAAGGCCTCAAAGACATCAGACTTTGCTTTGATGGGCAGGACGAATCTGAATCTGGAGTAGTCGTCTATGAAGGACACCCAATAGCGAAATCCTGAGAAGCTGGGGTGAGGGACTTGGTGCACGTCGGTGTGGACGAGCTCGAGAGGCCTGGAAGCGCGCCATTCAGAAGGAGGGAAGGGGTTTGCGTGCATCTTGCCAGCTAGGCATGGTTCGCAGATAGGATCTGGTGCAGATTTCGACTCTATGGTCATCCCAGTGACGAGCTTCTCCCTTATAAGCGTCTTAATACCTTCTAGGTGATGGTGAGCGAGCCTCCTGTGCCATAGGTCGAAGTCTAGGGGCAGAGTCGCAGCTGCAGACGCATATTCAGTTAATGCAACAGTAGAACCATCCAGGAATGCAGCATTCGAGTTGCTGATGCTGGCTACAAAGAGTGGGGTACCAGTGGGGCGTTCGAAGGACATCTTAGATGCATTAATGAGCACAGCGAACCCCATGTTGCGAGTTAGATATAGGACAGATAGTAGATTATTTCGCAAATCTGGTACATGAAGGACTCTAGTGAATTCTACAGCTTCGACACGCCTCCCATTAATGACTGGACTGAATACCACTGTGCCCTCGCCAGCTGAATAGACTATGTTGTTGTCTGCGAGCTTGATAGGGACGCGTTTGGGCGCATAATTGCGCAGCCAGTGACGATGGGGGGTCATGTGAGAGGTAGCACCTGTGTCTGCATTCCAGTCAGCATGTGCATCGAGTTGCAAGGGGCAAAGCGGATGAGATGGGTCAAAAGTGCGAAGACTTGCATTACCAGCAAATTCCGTGACCTGTTGGGCGCTCTGGGAGGTGTTCTGGGCAGTGGTCGAGTTGGAGGCGGGTGCAGCGGTGTTGGGAGAGGGTGTAGACGCTGCAGACGATGATTGGGACGCCTCAGAAGCCTTGTTAGCGCTCCTTCCACCTTTTCGACCATCGTTTTTGGTCTTGCGACGATCCTTATCACCTTTAAGACTCCTGCACTTGTGGGTGCAGTGACCAGGCTTCTCGCAGTACCAGCAGGTGACAGAGGTGCCGCATCTACAGTCTCCAGACGCAGTAAACAGCGCTGCATCGGTCCCAGAACCTTCAGGACGTCTCCTCCTTTGGGTTTCCTCAGCCAGGAATGCTGCCTTCAGTTCCTCCTTGTCCAAGGACTTGAGTAGCATCAAAGACGACGCAAAATTGGAGTACTCCTCGCCCAGGGAACGAACCATGGTCATGCAGACCAGCTCTTGATCGAGTTCCTTGATGGTGTAAGGCTTGGATGGGTCTGAGGGTCGAAGCTCCTGGACTTTGGACATGCCATCTTCGATCCTGGCAATGAGGGTGCTCAAGGACTCGTCAGGCTGCTTCCTAATAGAGAAGAAGTCGTCCCAGGCATTGAAGCGCGCGCCAGGACGCTTCTGGAGGTGCGTGGAAGCCAGGGTGGTCCAAATCTTGACAGGGTCGTCCTGGACAGCGTCGATATGGGTCCTTTGCTCTACAGAGCACGCCAGATACAGCTCCCCAGCTGCCTTGTCTGCCTTGGTGTCCCACTTTGCTGCAGCTTCTGTCTCTGTAGGTCGAGTCTCGATGCCATTGACAAGCAACCAGAGACCCTTGACTCGAAGATAGGCCTTCATCTCACCCTTCCAGGTAGCATAGTTGGTAGAAGTGAGTTTGGTGACAGTGCGAATAGATTTGGAGTCTTCTGAGGACATGGCGAGGGAGACAGCGCAGTTTTGCAGCAGTGGGACGAATTAAGGGCAAGGGCTTGGTAGAATTTGAAGGAAAGGCTGTCTTTGCTGATTTTCAACAAAGAGAGCAAGGGATAATGGGTGGGGAGAGCACCAGTGGCTGGATGCGAGAGGAGGGAAAATGCGCACTAAGTTGGCCCAAAGACAGTGAACTCCAGCGACAGATTTGACTGCTAAAGCGCAGGGCTCATAACCTGTTAGAAGAACTGAGAGTTCAAAGTCAATGCACTTGATATTATTGTGTAAATAAGTAAAGTACTATACCTGAGAGTTCAAAGTCAATGCACGAAGCATGTAAGACTTGTGAACTCTGCACTATGGGCGAGTCTATGTAAACAAATATAAACAATTCCTAGTATGGTATGTGTCCTCGAAGTGTCTTAGAGGTCTGTCCTCAAAGTGTCCTCGAAGTCCTCTACTAATATAGTAATGTCCTTGAAGTGTCCTCAAAGTCCTCGAAGTTATCTACTAATATAGTAATGTCCTTGAAGTGTCCTTCAAGTCTTCGAAGTCTTAGAAGTCTTCGACCTATCTAGTGTGAAGTCACCACACAACTAACAACTCATTCAATTTTTTTTATTTTTACTGAGTCAAAAATGTATAGTAAGAATCCCAGCTTTATCACTAACATTTCAAAACAAATCTTGCATAGTGAAAAACTCCAAAACCACTGGTGTGTGAGAGACCCAAGTTGGCTGATGTTCTAATTATAACAACACCTTCCTTCCTCCAAAATCCTCCAGCCTCTGCAGCGCCTCCCTCGACCCTCGCTACCCTCCTTGCTGGTGTGCTAACAGTTCACATGGGTTCTTCTTCCCAGAACATGTTAGTTGTGTGGTGACTTCACACTAGATAGTTCGAAGACTTCTAAGACTTCTGAGACTTGAAGGACACTTCAAGAACATTACTATATTAGTAGATAACTTCGAGGACACTTTGAGGACAAACCTCTAAGACACCTCAAGGACATATACCATACTAGGAATTGTTTATATTTGTTTACATAGACTCGCCCATAGTGCAGAGTTCACAGTCTTTCATGCTTCGTGTTAGAATAACTGAGAGTTCAAAATCAATGCACTTGATATTATTGTGTAAATAAGTAAAGTACTATACCTGAGAGTTCAAAGTCAATGCACAAAGCATGTAAGACTTGTGAACTCTGCACTATGGACGAGTCTATGTAAACAAATATAAACAATTCCTAGTATGGTATATGTCCTTGAGGTGTCTTAGAGGTTTGTCCTCAAAGTGTCCTCGAAGTCCTCAAAGTTATTGCCTCCTTGCTTAGTGCCATATATGCTCTTCTTCAACAGGCAAACCATCTCTTTCGCATCTCCTTGAACAAATTTCTCAGGCTGCTCTATGTAGACGTCACAGTCCATCTCCCCATTGAGGTAGGCACCTTTGGCCACCAATCTGCCTTTGTAGCGCTCCACAGATCCGTCTGCATTGCACTTCACCTTGAACACCCACTTGCAGCCTACAACATTCTTTCCAGAAGGTCTGGGGACGAGCTGCCAAGTGCCATTGATGCTGTGGGCATTCAGCTCCTCCATGGCAGCTTGTTTCCACTGCTCCGCATCAGGGCACTTCAGAGCTTCGGAGTAGGACAGCGGTTCAGCTGGTGAAGCTGCAGAGAGGACAATCTCATGGCCAAGATCCACATCCTCGATCTCATCATCGACATCAGAGTGTAGTTGGGCTGGAGATAGCTTCCACCACTCTCTAGGCTTGGTTCTATTGCACCTGGGGAGTCTGGCTCCGATGCCAATGGGAGAGGGCGGTCTAGGAGGTGGAGATGGTGGTGGAGATGGAGTTCAAACATGAGGAGGATCTGGATTAACAATAGACACTACAGGAGCAATAAGAGGCACATCTGGAGGGTCATCGCTCCCTAGGGACCGGTATTGAAGGCTCAGTGGGACACTTCGAGAGGGGGAAATATCTTTCATCAAAATCAGCTCTTTCTGATATTACTGTCTTCTTAATAGTGGGATTATAGAACTTCCAGCCCTTGTAGCCCTGAGGATACCCAATGAATACACATTTCTCCATGTGAGGTCCAAGTCCTTCTCTCTTGTCCTTCTGGACATGCACATAGGCAGTGCAAGCCCAGACTTGAAGGTAGGAGACATCTGGCTTCCTTCCATGCCACAGTTCATAGGGAGTGGCACTTTTAACTGCACTTGTGGGGCATCTGTTTCACACATGCACTAGAGCACCTAGAGCATTTGCGTGCATCTTGCCAGCTAGACATGGTTTGCAGAGAGGATCTGGTGCAGATTTCAACTCTATGGTCATCCCAGTGACTTGATTCTCCCTTATAAGTGTCTTAATGCCTTCTAAGTGATGGTGGGCGAGTCTCCTGTGCCACAGGTCAAAGTCTAGGGGCAGAGTCGCAGCTGCAGATGCATATTCAGTTATTGCAACAGTAGAACCATCTAAAAATGCAGCATTCGAGTTGCTGATGCTGGCTACAAACAGTGGGGGACCAGTGGTGTGTTCGAAGGACATCTTAGATGGATTAATGAACACAGTGAACCCCATGCTGCAAGTTAGATATAGGACAGATAGTAGATTGTTTTGCAAATCTGGTATATGAAGGACTCTAGTGAATTCTACAGCTTCAACATGCTTCCCAATGCCCTCACCAGCTGAATAGACTATGTTGTTGTCTGTTAGCTTGATAGGGACGTGTTTGGGCGCATAATTGCGCAGCCAGTGACGATGGGGAGTCATGTGAGAGGTAGCACCTGTGTCTGCATTCCAGTCAGCATGTGCATCAAGTTGCAAAGTGGATGGGATGGGTCAAAAGTGCGAAGACTTGCATTACCAGCAAATTCCATGACCTGTTGGGCGCTCTGAGAGGTGTTCTGGGCAGTGGTGGGTGTAGTGGCATTGGGAGAGGGTGTAGACACTGTGGACAATGATTGGTACACCTCAGAAGCCTTGTTAGCGCTCCTTCCACCTTTTCGACCATCATTTTTGGTCTTGCAACGATCCTTATCACCTTTAAGACTCCTGCACTTGTGGGTGCAGTGACCAGGCTTCTCGCAGTACCAGCAGGTGACAGAGGTGCCGCATCTACAGTCTCCAGATGCAGTAAACAGGGCTGCATCGGTCCCAGAACCTTCAGGCCATCTCCTCCTTTGGGTTTCCTCAGCCAGGAATGCTGCCTTCAGTTCCTCCTTGTCCAAGAACTTGAGTAGCATCAAAGACGACGCAAAATTGGAGTACTCCTCCCCTAGGGAACGAACCATGGTCATGCAGACCAGCTCTTGGTCGAGTTCCTTGATGGTGTAAGGCTTGGATGGGTCAGAGGGTCGAAGATCCTGGACTTTGGACATGCCATCTTCGATCCTAGAAATAAGGGTGCTCAAGGACTCGTCAGGCTGCTTCCTAATAGAGAAGAAGTCGTCCCAGGCATTGAAGCGTGCGCCAGGACGCTTCTGGAGGTGCATGGAAGCCAGGGTGGTCCAAATCTTGATAGGGTCATCCTAGACAGTGTCGATATGGGTCCTTTGCTCTACAGAGCACGCCAGATACAGCTCTCCAGCTGCCTTGTCTGCCTTGGTGTCCCACTTTGCTGCAGCTTCTGTCTCTGTAGGTCGAGTCTCGGTGCCATTGACAAGCAACCAGAGACCCTTGACTCGAAGATAGGCCTTCATCTCACTCTTCCAGGTAGCATAGTTGGTAGAAGTGAGTTTGGTGACAGTGCGAATAGATTTCGAGTCTTCTGAGGACATGGCGAAGGAGACAGGGCAGTTTTGCAGCAGTGGGACGAATTAAGGGCAAGGGCTTGGTAGAATTTGAAGGAAAGGCTGTCTTTGCTGATTTTCAACAAAGAGAGCAAGGAATAATGGGTGGGGAGAGTACCAGTGGCTGGATGCGAGAGGAGAGAAAATGTGCACTATGTTGGCCCAAAGACAGTGAACTCCAGCGACAGATTTGACTGCTAAAGCGCAGGGCTCATAACCTGTTAGAATAACTGAGAGTTCAAAGTCAATGCACGAAGCATGTAAGACTTGTGAACTCTGCACTATGGGCGAGTCTATGTAAACAAATATAAACAATTCCTAGTATGGTATGTGTCCTCGAAGTGTCTTAGAGGTTTGTCCTCAAAGTGTCCTCGAAGTCCTCGAAGTTATCTACTAATATAGTAATGTCCTTGAAGTGTCCTTCAAGTCTTCGACCTATCTAGTGTGAAGTCACTACACAACTAACACACCACTCATCCACTTCTCCCGAGATATCGAGCAGCTTTGTCATGAGTGGGAGTCATCTGATCTCCTTGTTGTAAATGGTTGTGGCATTCCCATCAAGTATTGGGGAGAGTTCTTCAAAAAGTCAAAAATTCGCAGTGAGAACTCAGCCTGGGACTCAATTAAAGTTGAATTGGGGAACTGGAAGGTGAGTGGAGAATATGAATGTGCAAAACTTATGGCTCAACACAATTTTTAGTTTATTACAGAGGAATGGCAGCGCTTTCCGAGTGCCAATGCATTTTGGGGAGAATATTTGAACACAACGACCCAAAGTAGACTCACCTACCAGCAGATCCTTAATCGATTGACTTTACGTCGCAAAGAAAATGCAGCACAAGATGCAGCTAATGCACGAAACTTTTTCGGAGGAAATCTCGACCACCCAGATGCATATGGTGCCTTCCGGTCCCTCAAATGTGGTCAAACCCACATCCTCAGCAAGGATGATGCCATCAGAAAGAAATGGAAGGATCTGCTCAACAACGACCCAGCCATTGCAACATGTTTCACACAGATGACCTCCATCTTGCAAACCTGATCTTGTTTTTCTTCATCTCATGATCTATCCCGCAAGTTACTGTCTTTATTCTTGTCCTCGTCACTCTATACCTTACAAACTTACTTATCTATTAGCACCATACTATCACAGCAGCTTTTGGCCCTTTGAACAAGTTTATATTGCACTCTACCCCTACTTACACTGACTAGTACTTAGTACCTACATATTACCTTACTTGTTGATCAAATTTAACTTTCTCTGACACCCTCGATTGCGCTCACTCGGATAGGGTGGGCCTTCTTGAGATAATCCTTGACCATGGTGTTCTCGTCCCTGGTCAGAGAAGGTGGTCCGGCAGCAGGAATTGAGATGGAATGTGTTGTTCGTTCTAGGCGAATGGATGAGTGCAGATGTGAGTCCCTGCAGGCTAGTAGTTATATCTAAGTCACGATCAGCACTAGAGGAACCACTCACTGTATCTCTCATGAGTGTCACTGCCTTTGTTGTCCATTTTCAAAGAATTCTAGAGCAGGAATACAGACAGAACACGTTCGCTTGAGATGAGCAGATGAGTGCGGATGCGAGTTTCTGCAGCCTATTAGTAGCTATATCTGTATTACAGTCTTGATCAGCACCAGAATCTAGGGAATGATCACTCACTGTATCCCTAAAACCCAGGTGTTGTTGTCCATTTTCCAGACACGGCGGATGAAACGATCGAGCGTTATCGATTGATTGTGACCTCTGGTGTTTGAGGTCTCTCTGTTTGAACTGGTGGCAAGTCTGTATGAGGCGCATGTGCGGTGGCTGACGCCGAGCGTGCGAAATTTACAGACTAGGCATGGACTGTAAACGTCCAGCCAGTGGACTGTCAATCTTTCGCATGAAGAGGTGGTGCAAGAGCCACATGTGACTCTCTAGATCAGGATTGAGGCCATCGTGTGTCTCAAGACACTGAAAGAAGTCCTTCCACTTGGAGCCAAACCCACTTGTCAGGTCGCACCATAGTCACTTGATATGTACATTGTGCACACTCCTAGTATGAGATACTTAGTGTATTATACAAAACTTGTGATGCTTGATTGTTCTTACTGGCCCCAGATATAAGATCCCCATTCTAAACCTCATGTTTTGTCCATATAATGAGCCACATTTAGGTTCTCGGTGCCATGATCTCTCTGTACACAACTAGGCAAGTTGTGGATCTCGATAATTTCTGTGAACAAATTGAGAACAGTTTCTGCGTGATTGTTATTACTGGCCCTGATGCCAGTAATGAACTGGGAAAACCCATCTATGAAGGCATGAAAAACAATTCGGTATCATATTAGCCCTTATGATTAATCCAATAGTAAGCAATGGTTTGGAAATGTGTGACACAGGACAGGTACAACTAACCATGCTGGCCATCATGGTGGCTCAGTGAGTTGGGACCTGCCACCTTATAGACTTGGCACTGGATCTGTTGAGGACCAAATAAATCTATTGGAGGACCATGGACACAATGCACACATCTCAAATTATTTTATGGCTGTCATTTTTTGTCATTTACATGTTCGATCAAATTGCTATCCAATGTCTTCCCATAACAAGGGCCTTTTGCGCTTCTCAATCAATTGAGGATAGCACTACAATTCATACCAAAATCATGACCGATTGCTATTGCAGCATGCAAATGATGGTCATATTGATTGTTCGCCTTATGAATCTTAGATTCTCAGCTAATTCAAAGTTGTTAGAGTTTTTGTATAATATAATGTGATTGCCAGGAGTCTTGGGACGTACTGATTCTCTAGGTAAAAGTTACCACAAGTATTATAAAGATTTGCTTGCTTACTCTTGCACTGTCATGTGTTCCTGACACTGTCAAAGCATTAAAGGCCCTCAGCATGTGAGCGCAGTCTAAGTGAATTTTGCTAGTGGTCATAGTATTCAGAAGGCTGAGTAATCTGCTCGCTAGCATGCACTATCAACAACTTCCTCTGGTGTTAGAAAGAAGTTGCTACTCCCACCCTCCTCTCTGTCATCATTGCACATTTGAACCTGATTTATATGGTCAAAACAGAAATAGGTTTCAAACTTTGGAGAAAATATCTTTTCCTGGGCTGGTACATCATTTAAAGGAATCTTCCAGGAATCATATGAGCTAAGAATTAAGAAAAATGACGGTTGGAATATAGAGATATGATTGAAATACTGACTTTTGTGCCCCTCCACCAAACTGCAATATTGGTGACCTCTATACACCCTGGGACCATCACTGATCAATTTGTACGACTTGAAAACAGTAGGGACACCCTTCTACATACCAGTATTTACATAATAGGAAGATATATGAGTTAGGGGGTGAGGAGGACCTTCTGTATCTAGACGACCTGATTTTTTCTGATAATTCGGGCTTGACCATCTTGTTCACAGGCATCAAGAGCCCCCAGGAAAAATAGTTTTGAAGTCATGGGAAGGACAGAAAAATCAATCTTTGAGGGGGGGTATGAGGTCAACTTATACATTACATTCCATATTGGCCAAAAACACTTCAAACTCATCTTCAATTTATTTGTATGATCCAGAAACACTATTTAAATCTTTTTTACATCAGTATATACATGAAATCATACTTCATAGTTGAGTAGGTAGGGGGAGGGGGTAGCATAGCTCTGAAATATAATTTTTTCAGACGAAATCAGCATTGTCATTAGATTCAGAGTGGTAAATAATCTTAGGATCAAGTTCTATTTGAAGTCAGGTAAGTTGTATGAAGGCTGAAAAAATCAACCTTTGGGTGAGGCAACAGGATAGGAATGACCTGCTTACATAAGCAAATGTGGACTGGTGGGCACACTTGAAGAAAGACACCACAGATGAGAGATCTGTTTCCCCTAAATGTCCTTAGATCAACTGTGTCTGTTGTATTTGTATTGATCTTGAGATTGAGACAACTAAGTCATTAAAAAGTTGAGAGACATGACTGTTGGTTGAGCACGTCAGCATTACAGCCTTGCAGTCATCTCCAACTCCCAAAGGAGACTTTTGTTGGTTAGCAATGTACTTGTTTCTATCAGAAAGTTTGTGGGTTTTTATTTTTTATTGCCTTCTTGAGTGGTTCATTGTTGCCATATCACATCATACTTAGTTTTCACTCCTTTGTCTTGTCTCACTTACAATTTATTGACATTAAATAGTGCTTCCTTATCTCAAGTACACATCTGCATATTTCCATCAAACCACTAATTGATGGAGCTGGCCACAAATTGATTCCCATCCTCATGTACAAAGATGTGGCAGCATCATATTCCTAACATTTCATGTAGTGATGATGTTAATTATTATTCCAGGGGTTTCTTAATTAAACCTGTCTCAAAGAGCCTTACATAGTTTCTCATGTACTTGATACCCAACTTTGTCACCCTCTTAATGTTAGAAGAACTGAGAGTTCAAAGTCAATGCACTTGATATTATTGTGTAAATAAGTAAAGTACTATACCTGAGAGTTCAAAGTCAATGCACGAAGCATGTAAGACTTGTGAACTCTGCACTATGGGCGAGTCTATGTAAACAAATATAAACAATTCCTAGTATGGTATGTGTCCTCAAAGTGTCTTAGAGGTCTGTCCTCAAAGTGTCCTCGAAGTCCTCGAAGTTATCTACTAATATAGTAATGTCCTTGAAGTGTCCTTCAAGTCTTCGAAGTCTTCGAAGTCTTCGACCTATCTAGTGTGAAGTCACCACACAACTAACATTTCGTTCTGGTACCCCTGTGTTGGAGGATCGCTTCTATTTCTTAATGTTCTTCCCCGTCGATCAGGTCTGGTGGCGGTTCAGTATAGTTCAGGCCATGCATGTCCATCTCCTGATAGGAGGATAATTCTGATGCATGGAATGTGGGATGAACACGCCAGGTGGCAGGGAGTTCGAGGGTGAATGTGATAGGGGAAAGGACCTGTTTAACGGTAAAGGGTCCGTATCGTTTTGGTGCGAGTTTCTTTGAAGGGAAGTGGGTGATCAAATGTGCAGCAGATAGCCACACCTTGTCCCCAACCTTCCAAGGTTGGTACTTTCGTCCAAATGTGCGTTCTGCCATGCATTGCTGTGCAAGGCTGTGGCATGCAAGGGCTTCTTCACGGATCTTCGCGAGTTTCTTGACTCACCTGTGTCTGCATTCCAGTCAGCATGTGCATCGAGTTGCAAGGGGCAAAGCGGATGGGATGGGTCAAAAGTGCGAAGACTTGCATTACCAGCAAATTCCGTGACCTGTTGGGCGCTCTGGGAGGTGTTCTGGGCAGTGGTCGAGTTGGAGGCAGGTGCAGCAGTGTTGGGAGAGGGTGTGGACGCTGCAGACGATGATTGGGACGCCTCAGAAGCCTTGTTAGCGCTCCTTCCACCTTTTCGACCATCATTTTTGGTCTTGCGACGATCCTTATCACCTTTAAGACTCCTGCACTTGTGGGTGCAGTGACCAGGCTTCTCGCAGTACCAGCAGGTGACAGAGGTGCCGCATCTACAGTCTCCAGACGCAGTAAACAGCGCTGCATCGGTCCCAGAACCTTCAGGACGTCTCCTCCTTTGGGTTTCCTCAGCCAGGAATGCTGCCTTCAGTTCCTCCTTGTCCAAGGACTTGAGTAGCATCAAAGACGACGCAAAATTGGAGTACTCCTCGCCCAGGGAACGAACCATGGTCATGCAGACCAGCTCTTGGTCGAGTTCCTTGATGGTGTAAGGCTTGGATGGGTCTGAGGGTCGAAGCTCCTGGACTTTGGACATGCCATCTTCGATCCTAGCAATGAGGGTGCTCAAGGACTCGTCAGGCTGCTTCCTAATAGAGAAGAAGTCGTCCCAGGCATTGAAGCGCGCGCCAGGACGCTTCTGGAGGTGCGTGGAAGCCAGGGTGGTCCAAATCTTGACAGGGTCGTCCTGGACAGCGTCGATATGGGTCCTTTGCTCTACAGAGCACGCCAGATACAGCTCCCCAGCTGCCTTGTCTGCCTTGGTGTCCCACTTTGCTGCAGCTTCTGTCTCTGTTGGTCGAGTCTCGATGCCATTGACAAGCAACCAGAGACCCTTGACTCGAAGATAGGCCTTCATCTCACCCTTCCAGGTAGCATAGTTGGTAGAAGTGAGTTTGGTGACAGTGCGAATAGATTTCGAGTCTTCTGAGGACATGGCGAAGGAGACGGCGCAGTTTTGCAGCAGTGGGACGAATTAAGGGCAAGGGCTTGGTAGAATTCGAAGGAAAGGCTGTCTTTGCTGATTTTCAACAAAGAGAGCAAGGAATAATGGGTGGGGAGAGTACCAGTGGCTGGATGCGAGAGGAGGGAAAATGCGCACTAAGTTGGCCCAAAGACAGTGAACTCCAGCGACAGATTTGACTGCTAAAGCGCAGGGCTCATAACCTGTTAGAATAACTGAGAGTTCAAAGTCAATGCACGAAGCATGTAAGACTTGTGAACTCTGCACTATGGGCGAGTCTATGTAAACAAATATAAACAATTCCTAGTATGGTATGTGTCCTCGAAGTGTCTTAGAGGTCTGTCCTCAAAGTGTCCTCGAAGTCCTCGAAGTCCTCTACTAATATAGTAATGTCCTTGAAGTGTCCTCAAAGTCCTCGAAGTTATCTACTAATATAGTAATGTCCTTGAAGTGTCCTTCAAGTCTTCGAAGTCTTAGAAGTCTTCGACCTATCTGGTGTGAAGTCACCACACAACTAACAGTACTTTACTTATTTACACAATAATATCAAGTGCATTGACTTTGAACTCTCAGTTCTTCTAACAGTGATTTCCTTAGCGTTCTCGTGCACCCTCTCAACCTGCTGCTTTAATCGGCTTTGTAGCATCGAACAAAACCTTTCACTACCAAATCGTCGAAATTGCGCATTACTAACCCTGAAGTTATGCAACACATTGTTCATGTCATTCGAACAACAAATACACCAACCACATATTTGGTAACATTTTTTCTTTGCTTATCGTGATGGAATTTTAACACTGGTTCTAATAAAGGTCAGCAAGAATCAACTCTCCTTGCCTCATACATCAAGGCTGTGAAGTTGAAGTACTGGCTGAACCAGCCTTTCTGCCCTCCCATATTCAGGGATGTGAAATTATTATTTGACAGATTTGTTTCTCCCATGGTCAACGCTACTGAAGATTGCCCAATACCTTCTCCAACAAACAAAGATATTCCAGTAGACCTCCAATCCCTCATTAAAGTGCAGCAAGCCATTTTGCATGCTCGCATAGTCTACAAGGGATCAGTCTATGCCTGTGAATCCACTCATGTGGGCAACAGCTTGATCCTCTACTATCCTGACAGTGTGATGCACACACAGATACCAGGAACTATCAAGTATATTTTCAGGACCAAGCATGGAGTGGGCTTCGCTGTGCGGCATCACCTCCCATTACATTCTTACCCAGACCCTTTTCGCCATTATCCTGACTTCCCAGCTCAACTACACTCATTGGCGCTCACTGATCATCTTGAAGTGGTCATGCCTGAGTGGGTAGTATCACATTTCGCACAGTGGAGGTTCTCCCCACAGCATATTGTTGCCTTGTCTTTGTGTCGTGTACGTATTCCTCTCTCCAACATGTGTTGCAATAGTTTCACAATTAATAGGATTGAGATCTTGATAGAGAAGAATGGCAATAGGTCCATGTACTGAGCAAAGATTCTTCCTACATACGATAGACTAAGCGGGAGTAAGCCCCCTGTAAATAGGGCAATGTCGGCAATAAATTTATCTTCCTTGTCGCGGATTGTGTACAATCCAGTTCCGCCAGGAACTGGTAGTTTGCTGGTACAACAGCTGCACTCAGGCAGGATGGGCAAACCAAGCAAGTGTTAGTTGTGTGGTGACTTCACACTAGATAGGTCGAAGACTTCTAAGACTTCGAAGACTTGAAGGACACTTCAAGGACATTACTATATTAGTAGATAACTTCGAGGACTTCGAGGACACTTCAAGGACATTACTATATTAGTAGATAACTTCGAGGACTTCGAGGACTTCGAGGACACTTTGAGGACAGACCTCTAAGACACTTCGAGGACACATACCATACTAGGAATTGTTTATATTTGTTTACATAGACTCGCCCATAGTGAAGAGTTCACAAGTCTTACATGCTTCGTGCATTGACTTTGAACTCTCAGGTACAGTACTTTACTTATTTACACAATAATATCAAGTGCATTGACTTTGAACTCTCAGTTCTTCTAACAGCAAGTAGTATATGGTATTCAAGTAAACAAAGACCTATGAATTGGTTCGCAAATTGCAAGACAAGAGGTAATAGACATTGATGTGACTTATGTTCTCCCCCCAGCTCCTCCTCCCATGCCCTAGATATGCTCCAAGCCCAACAAAAGCTCCATCTTGTTTGACTCCTGCCATAGCCAGGTCACCGCTTCACGTCTATCCTCTAACATCAACCCTAGTAAGCATTTATTGCAACGTGACATTTGGATGGGAGGGTGAGCAGGGTGTGGCGCGTGCGGATGAGTTTGCATGTATTGCATGTCGTCTAGGACAATTTCTTGTGCATAGTCCCATAGTGCCTAGATATGTCAAAATTTATTAACAAAGACAATGTCAGTAGACTTACTATCGCAGTTTGCATTGCTGCAAACATTTCAGCCTGCTCCATGCCCTCGGCCTGCTCTACCCCAGCCTGCTCTGCTACCTCAGCCAGCTCTTCTACCCCAGCCAGCTCCTCCATGACGTCCCCAGCCTGTCCTTCCACCTCCCCATGAAAAAGCTGATATTGTAGAATTAGTGTATTCATTTAGACAGTAGTATGACTTACAAGATTGTCTTCATTAATGTCAACTCCCTTCCTGGAGACAATGCATTAGTCGCCGCGTCTGATCAGGGCTACTACAGACAACTTATGTTTGCATGCGCTTCATCCATTGTTGATCAAAGCAGTGTACTTGAAGATTAGAGCGTTTGACGATTAACAATTTTGAGCCTCAACAAACAAGTCCCTCAAGTCACATGTCACGTGGTGAGTGCTTACCTAATTTTATCAGCATCCGAGAATTGAATTCACTCCTACAGGCTGAGTGATTTTGTTTGTCTTACTGCCACTTTCCATTGTGTTCTAGCACCCACAACATGTTAAGGTGTGTTTTATCCTTCGTCCCTTTTTTCATGTGATCTGAGTATCATTTTGTTTTCTCTGTAGCCTGGGCCATTTTGTTTGCTATTCACCCTCCCATCCCCACTCTCTCTATTCCAGCGCTCTTGGCTCCCTCCATCATTCTTTGTCCCAGGAAGAGGACAAGAGCAAGTGCCATGGGAGAGAACACTGAGGAAGCCATATGCTCTTCCTCCAATATGCTTTGTGTGGCGCATTTTGGGGTGTGATGGTTTTGAATGTGAGTAGTTGTTCTGATTTTTGTTTGACTTTGTTTCTTGACTTCATTCATTCTTACTCCAACCTCCCTTGCAGCACTCATTCCTGCCCAATGCTTCAAATAATTTTGCTCAATGATACTACACTAACCCTCTTCACGCAGTCCACACTACCCGGGACAATTCTTGGCCGTCTTTTCCACTGCAACCCCTCCAATACCTATGACAACATCACCGCCCAATCCCCTGACTGGGCTCAAAAACTTTTGACACGGCGTAGACGTCACCCAACATTTTTTCAGGTCCCACATGCAAAGGGAAAATGTGTATGTTCTCATTTTGCTCTAACATTCAACTAAACTGACATTACATAGCAAAATGCTTTACCACTAGGTTGCGAGTATAGAACCGGGATACAAACAGGAGAAGACTGGAGAGACAGAGAAAGTAAAGTGTGTAGTTATGTAGCGTTGTCTCTGGATGAGAAGAATGTGGTTAACGAGAGTTACTTGGACTTCGACCTGTGTATTTGTACATATCAGGGCGATGAATACTTAATGAATGCTCGGTGAGCGCCCAATGATTGCCTACAACAATTCCCCATTGCTTAAACTTTGCATTTTCCAACACATCATTTCAATGTAGAGCAAATTCAAATTTCCTAGAGTGGCAAAACCCACATTATTATATAATATTTTGCAGAACATTTTTCTACACTTCGAGATTTTGGATTTATCATTGGAAAATAGGATTGTAAAAGCTTACATTTGAGCCAACATTTTTGTAAGGAGAAAACTTTGAGTATTTTATACATTCAGATGGACTTCAAATTGGTATCAAAATGTGTTATTTTGCTTTGTCATTTTGCTATATGTGAAAGTTTGCCATTGTTCCAGTGATAAAATTCCAGGTACAAATGGCTAATTTATCATTGTCATTTCAATTAAAATCTTGCATGAAGTAAAACTCTGAAACCGCCGGTGTGTCAGCAAGAAAAATGGACCATTTAGAGTCTGTTCGGCCACCAATATTTGCGCAAGTTAGAATTTGGTTCTGGCTTTGCTAATTGTTGGAGCTTGAACAAGATGTCACGCTCGATGACACTTACCGTATGCCTTGTCCTACTATCTGTTAGTTGTGTGGTGACTTCACACTAGATAGGTCGAAGACTTCTAAGACTTCGAAGACTTGAAGGACACTTCAAGGACATTACTATATTAGTAGATAACTTCGAGGACTTCGAGGACTTCGAGGACACTTTGAGGACAGACCTCTAAGACACTTCGGGGATACATACCATACTAGGAATTGTTTATATTTGTTTACATAGACTCGCCCATAGTGCAGAGTTCACAAGCCTTACATGCTTTGTGCATTGACTTTGAACTCTCAGATATAGTACTTTACTTATTTACACAATAATATCATGTGCATTGACTTTGAACTCTCAGTTATTCTAACAGGTAGCTGGTTGACAACTGAGGAGCTTTGTTGTTAGCTTGAGTCTCTTCTTATAGTCCTTGAGCATCTCCGCTGCGGACTTCAGTTCCTTCTCTGGGATCCACGTTCGTTCGGAGGGTGGGTAGCCAACCCAGGAGACCAGGTATCGGTGTTTCGTGTTAGAAAAACTGAGAGTTCAAAGTCAATGCACTTGATATTATTGTGTAAATAAGTAAAGTACTATACCTGAGAGTTCAAAGTCAATGCACAAAGCATGTAAGACTTGTGAACTCTTCACTATGGGCGAGTCTATGTAAACAAATATAAACAATTCCTAGTATGGTATGTGTCCTCGAAGTGTCTTAGAGGTCTGTCCTTAAAGTGTCCTCGAAGTCCTCGAAGTTATCTACTAATATAGTAATGTCCTTGAAGTGTCCTTCAAGTCTTCGAAGTCTTAGAAGTCTTCGACCTATCTAGTGTGAAGTCACCACACAACTAACATTTCGTTCTGGTACCCCTGTGTTGGAGGATCGCTTCTATTTCTTAATGTTCTTCCCCGTCGATCAGGTCTGGTGGCGGTTCAGTATAGTTCAGGCCATGCATGTCCATCTCCTGATAGGAGGATAATTCTGATGCATGGAATGTGGGATGAACACGCCAGGTGGCAGGGAGTTCGAGGGTGAATGTGATAGGGGAAAGGACCTGTTTAACGGTAAAGGGTCCGTATCGTTTTGGTGCGAGTTTCTTTGAAGGGAAGTGGGTGATCAAATGTGCAGCAGATAGCCACACCTTGTCCCCAACCTTCCAAGGTTGGTACTTTCGTCCAAATGTGCGTTCTGCCATGCATTGCTGTGCAAGGCTGTGGCATGCAAGGGCTTCTTCACGGATCTTCGCGAGTTTCTTGACTCGATCTTCTGCTGCTGGCAGAGCTGAGTCGGGGAAGGCATATGGTATGCCTTTGGGTTCGTAACCCATCATGAGGTGGAACGGGGATGCGTTTTGAGCAGAGTGTCCGTCTGGAATTGTGGATGAATTCGGCCATGGGAAGGTTGTTTGGCCCAATTGTTAGGAGTCGTCCTACAATAGATCCGAAGGTACATTTCCAGCTCCTGATTCATTCGTTCTGTCTGCCCATCCGTCTGGGGATGATAGGCAGTGGAGAGGGCTACCTGGTATCCAGGAGCCATCTGAGTTCTTTTGCTAGCTTCGAGGCAATTGTGGCCTCGATCAGATGATCTTGTTGTATAATCCGAATTGCATAAACACCTTTTTGTAAAATAATTCAGCAATGCCTTCTGCAGTGATGGTTTCTTGCAGGCGAAAAGAAATTACCCCCTTCATAAGCCCATGGTCGACCACGACCATAATGGAGTCATAGCCGGCGCTCTCCGGAAGATCAGTGATAAGATCAACTGAAACTTGGGAGAAGGGTCGAGTACAGGTGTGGAGGGAATGGGCATAAGGGGAGGTGTGGTGGGGTGAGTGGTCGGATTTCATCTCGCTGGCACATAGTGCGCCATCACGTATTGTCAGATGAAGGTGCCCATGCCGGGCCACCAATAGCTTTTCTTGACGTTCCATTCGGTGTTGGAACGTCCGGGATGCCCGGCAGTCGGGTGATCATGGTGGAGCTCCAGAATGCGCTTCCGTCAGCATCGTGAGGAAACGGAAGTTATAGGAGATTCTTGTTGGTCGGTGTGAAGATCCAATCACTGGATGGGGATTGCCTTCAAGGAAGTGTCTCCATGCCTTCAGGACATGGATAACCACAAGAAGCTCACGGTCGTAAATCTGATAATTCTGTTCCGCAGTGTTGAGAGACTGTGAGAGATATCCACATGGGTGATAAGACCCATTGTCGTCGGTTTGCAGGAGGACTGCTCCTGTCGCAAATAGCGATGCATCTGTGGCCAATGCAAATTGGCGAGAGGGGTCGGGGTTCCGGAGTACAGGTTCAGTGGTAAAACACTGCTTTAGCTTCTGGAATGACGCTTCGCAGTCGGGGGACCAGGAAAACATGGTGTCTTTCTTTGTGAGGTCGAGGAGGGGGCGAGCGAGGTCGGAATAATGGGAGATGAAATGACGGTAGAAATTGCAGAATCCTAGGAAGGATCTGACTTCTTTCACCGTCGATGGAGTCTGCCATTCGCTAATCCCCTTGAGTTTTGCCGGGTCCATGGCAACCTGTCCGGGTTGGATGATCATCCCAAGGTATTCTACCTCTTGGGAGTCGAAGGTGCACTTTTCGGGTTTGAGAAAGAGCTGCTCCTGACGGAGCTCTCTAAAACCCTACGGGTGTGCATCTGGTGTTCTGCAAGGTCAGAAGAGAATATTAGGATGTCGTCCATATAGACGATGAGCCATCCTTCATCTATCTCCTTGCTGAACGTCTGGTTCATGTAGGCCTGGAACGTCGCTGGCGAGTTACAGAGCCCAAAGAACATCACTTTTGGCTCGAAGAGCCCAAAAGTTGTCGAGAAGGCTGCCTTCCATCTGTCGTCGGGTGGATCAAAATATTGTTGTATCCTGAACGGACATCCACTTTGGTGAAATATTTCGCGTCTTTGAGTTTGGCGATGAGAGGCGGAATGAGGGGAAGTGGGATATCGTTCTTGATAGTCCATTCGTTAATGTACCTGTAGTCCTGACAGGGGCGAAGGGAGCCGTCCTTCTTTCCTACAAACGAAGAAGCCAGAGGCTTGAGGCGACTTCGATGGTTGGATAAATCTTTCTGGATATGTTCATCCAGAACACTCTAACCGCTTCAGTCTCTTTTGGAGAGAGAGGGTAAGCTCGGGAGGATTTTGGGATAAAACCTTCCTTCGTTTCGATTCGGTGGTCTACACCTGGTCTCGATGGGGGGAGCTTGTTAAGCCCGTCCTTCGCGAATATATCTGCGAAGTCGTGGAGGTATTCGGGGACGAGCTCTTCGAATGATTTCTTCTTCGTTTCTTGAGCCTTGTCCTTGGCGAATTCCTGCGCCTTGTTACTGGTTTTCGTGTACTCCTCCTTTGCCGTAGCAAGGATCCAAATGTTGCGAAGGGGAGTCTTCTTCGTTTTTGTAGTCTCCGTCTTGGAGGTTCCATCCCTAGTTAAGGGGAGTATCGAAGGTGAGGTTCTCGATCAATCTAACCGAAGAACCATCGGCCGAGTATTCTAAAAGAATCTCGTCGTCAGTCAGAGGGTAAGTCGCAACTTCCTTGACTTCGGGTAGGGGGTCGATCTTCCCTACCCAGACGTCTTCCATGACGTTGGTTTCTTGGGGCATTTCGAAATGCTTTTCTTCGGCGGGTACCTCCTTGGCAGGTTTTGCCTTCTTCGTCTTCTTTTTCTTCTTCTTGCGTCGAATTTCCTCGAGCACGTGTTCCGTACCCAGGGGGAGTGACTTGAGAGGTTTGAAAGGTGCCTCTTCCTCGTCCTCGATCATTGGTCGGAGACCTTCGAATCGATAGGGGGTTACCCCGTTCCTTTTTCGAATCTTGTTGAGTAGATTCTCAACGTATCTGGATCTGGTTGTGGGGAGCATTGTGATTTCGTTGCGTCCCCAATCGATATCCGGTTTCATGGTGGATAGCCAGGGTTTCCCTAGCAAGATATTGTCTCGTTCGGAAAGTCTAGTGACGTTAAACTTTCCCCACATAGTTCGTCCGTCGAGTCGGACGAAGAGTATGCAGTATCGGGTGACCTTCCCAGCAGTGGATTGACTTCCATCTACTGTGGTGATGCGGAAGGGTTTCTTCAGGAGGTGGGTTCGAATATTGTGCTTCTTTACGAAGGTGTCACAAATAAATGTTCCCCCAGCCCCTGAGTCGATGATGGCTGTTGTTGCAACGGTTTTCGTACTCGTGGAAGAGAAAAGTGTCACCGGGACATGGAATGTTAGTTGTGTGGTGACTTCACACTAGATAGGTCGAAGACTTCTAAGACTTCGAAGACTTGAAGGACACTTCAAGGACATTACTATATTAGTAATAACTTCGAGGACTTCGAGGACTTCGAGGACACTTTGAGGACAGACCTCTAAGACCACTTCGGGGACACATACCATACTAGGATTGTTTATATTTGTTTACATAGACTCACCATAGTGCAGAGTTCACAAGCCTTACATGCTTCGTGCATTGACTTTGAACTCTCATATAGTACTTTACTTATTTACACATAATATCATGTGCATTGACTTTGAACTCTCAGTTCTTCTAACATGGAATTCATTTTCTTTTCCTACAGTATGAGTACACAGGATATCTAAGGAGGGGACGCACGTTGCTTTTGCGGTCCTCCGCTCTAAAAATCCTCTTCTCCTTGGAGCCGGTTGGTTTCCATGTCGTCTTCGGAGGTTTCGTCATCACGCTGGTCTCTACCAGTCGTTACCGGAGTCTTTCCTTTGGTATCTTTCTTCTCTCCACGTCGTATCTTCGGGTGGAATCTGGGATCGTTGGCTCTGTGGCCATGCTCTTTGCATGAGAAGCAAAGGCCCTTCTTGTAGCATTCGTCTTTCTCTGCCTGAGAGAGGGTGCGGTCTACATCCATAGCAGTTAGGGTCTCTGGACGATGAGACATTAGGCTTGGGGTAGTACTTGGAACCGCGAGGGGCGTATCGGGTAGTGTTGGTTGTGGGAGTTGGCAGAGACGGCCTTGCTCCTACGGTAGTTAGCGTCGAGCTGTACCGCAGAAGTGTACCACTTTTCGATAGTGTCAGGAAGTGTCTCCTTCCTGTAGATTGCTTCGCGAAGGCTTGGGTTCAGGCCTTTCTCAAAGAAGTGTGAGAGTGTCACGCCTTCCTTGATATTGGCGATGGTAGCCAACATTTTGAACTTCGAGATGTAGTCCGTAACGTTGTTTCCCATTCTGAGTTCGGCGATTTCGGTGAGGGCATTCACCTGCTTATCAACGGGTTGAAATGCAAGGTTGAATCCTTTCTCGAATTCTGGCGAAAGGTTCCGAATTTCGGAGGGTTGGTGCTGAAAGCTTCGCGATAGAAGTTATCAGCCATGCTTTAGCGCTGTTCTTTGTCATTAATGACAGGGCGACGGACACCATGATTTGCTCGCTGCAATAGACGGTGGGGTTGATGAGGAAGTACGTCTTTAAGCTGTAGAGCCATCGTTGTGCGTCGTTGGTGTTCCATCTAGTCAGTTGGTGACCCTGCTTTGAGTTCAGGGGCACGAACTACGACGGCGGTGGAGGAGGATGGGGTGTTAGATCATTCTTGTCTTCGGATTGGTGACTAGTGTTTCGGGGAGGTACTTCGTCTGGAAAGTCCTCTTCAGAAGTCGGAGTGTTTCCTAGATCTTCTTCGTCGTTCAGTCCCTCGTCTGAGTGGTACTGCTCTGTCGGTGAGGTGGGAGAGCTAAACTGTCCGTCTACCTCTTCTTCGTCAGGATCTTCCTGATTCGGGTCGCGCTCCCAAGAGAACTTGCGTGTTCCAGGGAGTGGTTCGTCTTGTATCTGTTTCTGTCCTCGATAGATGTCGAGGGCTAGTAAGGGAACTGAATCTTTTGTTACGACTTGGATGGTATCTGTGGCGACGCTCAAACAGAGCTTGTGTCGTCAACGGTCTGTGGACATCCTTGGGCTAGCCCCAAGGTTAGGGGTCGTACTTGGCGTGTCTTCGGCAAGTACGATTTAACGCCTATGTCCAAATCGGTAGCTTATGTCACGCGGGTGCAAGACGATAAGCTATATCAGCTAGGCTTACGGACACCCGAAGGTTAATCGTAAGGATCGTCGTTAATTAGAAGGACAGAAGTCCACTAGTTAACAGGGGCTTTGTTCGTCGACGAAGTCGATGAGCAAAGATCGAGACTAGAGGCTTATCCGCGAGGAGCAGATAAGAGAATAGAATATAGACTGCTGGCGAGGCAGAAGGATCACTCTGGTGAGAGTATGAGGTCAAGAACCAAGTAGATTCAAGTTAAGGAATATAGTACATGGTAGCGAGTTTATATAGAGGACAGGAAACGTATTAGTGGGTGATAACTCGTACTACCGGGAGAGGCAATCGGTAAAGGGTAAGACCATAACAGGAAGGCACGTTCGGTCTAGGTAGAACGTGCTAGATAAGGGGAATGAGTCAAAAGGTTGAAATAAGAAGTGAAACATGCAGGGGCACGGATCGTGCAACTGCGGATCTAAGTATATGTCGCATGTGCGACTACGCACCGAGTCAGAGATCAAGGAAAGGGAAAAGGGATGCGTCATGCATAGTGTCATAGATTACCGTCCAGACGGTAAGGGTAAGGGGATTGCCCGCAGGATCAGTCAGGTGGTGGAACGGAGCATGGGTATGCTTCGTCAGCGAAAGGATCCGGCCAGATGTACTGGCTTTGCTGAAGCGACAAGTAGAGGGCGAAAGGGAACGCGAGGATGACGAGGATCGACAAGGGTAAGGTCGGGGTAAGGGTATGACGCGAGGGCTGATACGAGGAGTATAAGGAGAAAAATGGTAGGGGCCCAAGCGTCTAGGTTCTTGTAACATGTCCTACTATCAATACAATGCCTCTTGATCCTGATTACGACGAGGACACTAACGAGGATGAATACGACCTTGTGGAGGCAGAGGATATGGACGACGATGCAGAGGGAGAGTGATAAGAGGTATCTGGCATGCATCATGCAAATGGCCATGCATGCTATGCGCACGGTCATCACAGTCCTCAACGCAACAACTACCGCAATCGAAGCTTACTCAAACACCTACTATGACAAGAGCTGTATCATACCTCTGCTCTGTCGGGGACTGCATGGGTCACTGAACTTCTCACTGGACACCCTGAGCGCATCAGATGCGAGCTCGGGGTCCACAAGCACGTTTTCTATGTGCTCATCAATCTCCTTTGGCAAGCAGGATGCAGGGATTCCAGGGATGTACTGCCAGAAGAGCAGCTTGCTATATTTCTCTATGCGTCTGTCACGGGTCTCTTGATTCACCATCTTGGTGAACACTTCAGCAGGTCCAACGAAACAATATCAAAGTACGTATATTGTTGCTGTCCCATGTATCAAGCTTATGTTCTTTCAGGTATTTTAAACGGGTTCTTTTCGCATTCTCCTTGCCACTGATATATACAACATACGTCCGCCTGCCCGATGTAGATAGCCCTCCTCCCCCCGAAATCATGAAAAACCCGAAGTTCTTCCCGTTCTTTGTTGACACTATCGGAGCCATTGATGGTACACACATTGCATGCCATCCTTTTGGTGAAGATCGGCATGCCACTCAGGGATCGCAAGGGGAACTTCTCTCAAAACTGCCTCGTGGCATGTTCATTCGACCTTTCGTTTACCTACATGTTGAGTGGTTGGGAGGGGTCAGCTGCAGATGCTCGTGTCTATCACAATGCTCGTACTACCGATTTCAATATTCCTGAGGGAAAGTATTATCTTGCGGACGCTGGATTTGGCTCGTGCAATGAGCTTCTGGTCCCGTTTCGGGGCCTGCGTTATCATCTTGCAGAGTGGGGTTGTGCTAATACTTTGTATGATGTGTTCTGCTAGTACCATTCATACTTATGTTCACATCATTACATAGGCCTCGTAATTGCAAAGAACTTTTCAATTTGCATCATGCAATGCTTCGAAATGCTGTTGAGCGCATTTTTGGTGTCATCAAGTGCCAATTTTGTATCCTTCTCCTCCCGCCAGAGTACAAAATGGACATTCAAGCACACATTCCTCCTGCCTTGTGTCTCGTGCACAACGTTATTCGAGTTCACAATCCAAACGACATGATGGACTATCGTAATGTGTTAGATGTGCACATTCTCACTGACACTGGAAACCTTGCTAACGGTCCTCCTACTGAGCATGCATGCACTTGTGCAAGCCTCCGTCATGACCGGATTGCTAGTGAGATGTGGGAGGCCTACAACAGGGAAAGGATTCAGAGGGGGGAGCAGGCAATCATAGAACCACTAGTACTGTAGTCGCGTTAATACCATAGCTGTTCGGACCCTCATCGATGACTATGATCCAAAGTATCTCCGTCAAATGATGACATTGTTGTCAGATCAAGACCGGACCCTTATCGATGACTATGATCCATAGAAATAGTGATATTGCTTTGCTACTACAAGTACAATACAAGAGAACACGACATGACAAGAATACATGTAACGCTACTTTGAATGCTGCTCTAAAAACAACTGCCGAAGACTATCTACCTCAATAGCGAGATAAATATCAATGATAGCGATGTCAGCCTGAAATTTATTCAAAATATTGAGTAGTTGTACGTCCTCTAGACCCTCACTCTGCAACTTTTTCACTGCCTTCTGCCTGTGCAAAGGGATGGGATCTACTGATCGCGCCAAGGTGTTGGAGGTGTTGGCCTCAAGAGCATTGGCCGCACGCTCAAACATTGTGTTAAGGCCACCAATACTAGTCCCCATCTGCTGGATGGCCACAGGCATTGTCAGGCGTGCAGACTTCGCCGAGTCTCCCAATTTCGTTGAATGTGGGGGGCAGGGTAACGACATCAAGCGTACTTTCATCATTATCAATCAGCTTCCGTTTACTGGAAGCTGTTGATGATGGCGCACTAACACGGACCAACTCAAGGGAGGGTTGCTGTGCAGCGTTGAATGGAGGGAGGCTCTCTGGGGTGAGGGGGGTTGCGGGCTGGCCGCATGAAATAGAGCTGGAGAACTCGATCCCATCGAGCGCATCTCCAAGGTCCATCATATGGACCTCATCGAAGGAAAGGGGGGTGACTGTGCTGCTCGAAGAAGGCGAAGGAATGATGGGAGGTGGTGTCGCGATGGTGGCAAAGAACGAGTTGTTGTTACCTGGCTTGACAGGTATGAGACCTTTCAGCGCCTCATAGTGCTTCCAACCCTTGTCCCAGAGGCCTTTGGCCTTTGGATTTTTCTATTGATTCATAGGTAATTAGCATTGTCGTAGTAGTTTGATGCGAATTGAAATCACTTTACCTTCACAAAGTCGGTCCACATGTTTTCGGACTCTGGAGTGATCGAAGCTCCGTGTTCCATGCTGTAAGATAGTCTGGAAGCATTGGCCACTTTGTCGACGACTGTTGAATGTACCACAGGAGCTGAAACTCAATCATTAGTGAGGGTACCAAGGCTGATATAGTAGTAGTACATACCCGCCCCCATTTTGATTGACATGCTGCCGCTGTTTTGCTTGCACCCAAGCAGGGGTGTTTTTCCATTTCAGCGGCAGCAGCGGCCCAAAACGTGTGATCAAAGTTCATACCATCACCACCTTGTGAGCGGTTGGTGGTGACATACCGGATGAGGACAGTTTCACCTGCTTCCGTCCACACACACCGATCTCTCGCTTCCATTAGCTCTGCACCACCACAGGCACTTTTTCTGCCCCAAGACATCCTGTAAGAGTTGCGATGATGGATAGATTGTAGACGGCTAACGGGCATGCCTACTACTTGGTATTGATTGATGGTCACACTGTGACCAGCATCGTCCTATGATTATGGAAGCAAAATATAGATTCTAAACCTGCGTAAACTGGCGCAAATATTGGTGGCCGAACAGACTCTTAGGGGTTCTTGGCTTATATAAGCCTCATATTGCTGACGGGCGTTGCCCACCACGAACGACAACCTAAATCGGGTAACATCTCAGTTGAGCAATTTTTGGGATGACAGACAGAAATTTGCTTCGCGCATGAGTGACAGGCGTCGTCGCTCGTTTCTGTTTCTTGTACTAAATTCTTTATCATGAAGGAGATAGTCCCTTCTGAGGCACCAAAAGTTATGTATGTCCAATTCCCAGTCTTCTTAAATTGATTGACGCAGGACCCCATCAGAAAACAGCTACAGTTCGGTTTGCTTAATGCCCAAGATACAGTCAAGATCTCCGAGTTCCAGGTCACTCATCGCGACTTGTATACGCCCGCCGATCGACTTCCCGTCAAAGATGGCGTTTTAGATCGTCGGCTGGTGAGTTTCCCACACCTTCACATGCACAGTGTGACTGATCACATTTCAGGGAACGACAGAGAAGAACGCATTTTGTGAGACCTGCGGCCTCAACTCTGTTGATTGCGTTGGCCACCATGCATATATAAAACTGGTGGTACCAGTGTTTCACATCGGTTACTTCAAGCACACCATAACCATCCTCCAGGCCACATGCAAAGTAAGCTGGCAGACTTTTGATACATTTCCTGCTTGATGACACGATAAAAGACCTGCGCTCGCGTGCTATTAGAGGAACCCGACCGGCGGTCATACCTCAAACGCTTCCGCAGACCAGGTCTTGAAAATATCCACCGACAGGCGTTATGCAAACAGGTCAATACAATGGCACGCAAGGTTGTCTATTGTCCGTACTGCTCAGCAACAAATGGTGCTGTCAAAAAGGCAGGAGTACTGAAGATCATCCACGATAAATTCCGCGCGAAGAAAACAGCGGACGAGATGGAAAAGTGGAAGCGTACATTTGCTCCAGCGGTAGAGGCGCAGAAGGAACTTGGGATGTACTTAAACAAGGCAATCCATGAAGATTTAAATCCACTGAAAACCCTCGATCTCTTCAAGAGAATATCCGATGAGGTCGCGTTTATGTCTACCCTCAAATGTTTACGAGACTAACGTCTACTTCCAGGATTGCGAGTTGCTTGGTCTACGGCCTGAGTTCGGTCGTCCAGAAGAGTATATCTGGCAGTACATCTCTGTTCCACCAGTTTGCATCAGACCATCCGTCGCCCAAGATGGAGCTTCCAACGAAGATGACCTTACTGTCAAACTCACAGAAATCGTTTTCACCAATGCTCTCATAAAGCAGGGTCTGTCTAAAGGAGCGCCCACTGCACAATTCATGGTATGTGAGGACTATTCGCGGTACTTGCTGTTGCTCAACTCACGCTCAGGAACACTGGGAATTCCTCCAACTTTCTGTCGCCATGTATATTAACTCCGAACTCCCTGGGGTACCCTCACAGGCTGGTCAAAAGCCGATGAGGGGCTTTGTACAGCGCCTGAAGGGTAAACAGGGTCGATTCCGTGGTAATTTGTCTGGAAAACGTGTCGACTTCTCCGGTCGTACCGTGATCTCCCCTGACCCAAACTTGCGTATCGATGAAGTCGCAGTACCAGAGCGTGTCGCGAAAGTATTGACATACCCGGAACGTGTGACTTCTCACAACATTGACGGTCTCAAACAAGCCGTTCGCAATGGGTGTGATGTACACCCTGGCGCTAACTACGTAACAGCGGGCAGCAGTGGCTTCAAGAAATTCTTGAAGTTTGGTAATCGTAATGCGGTGGCTGACAGTCTGAGAATCGGGGATGTTGTCGAGAGGCACATCATTAATGGTGACATCGCCCTGTTCAATAGGCAACCCAGTCTTCACAAGGTTTTTCTCTCGTAGTAGCTTCAAACCTTCACTGACTTCGTCCCGTTTAGCTCTCAATCATGTGTCACAGAGTCAAGGTTCGTCCTTGGCGCTCCTTCCGTCTAAATGAGTGTGTTTGTGGCCCCTACAATGCCGATTTTGATGGCGATGAAATGAATCTTCGTCAGTTTTTTTTACCATACTGGATGATGTTGGAATACTCATGATCTCTCGAATAGATATTCCTCAGACGGAGGAAGCAAGGACGGAAGCGCTCGAGCTCATGAGCGTGAAACATAATCTAGTCACCCCTCGAAACGGAGAGCCTGTGATCGCCGCCATTCAAGATTTCATCACGGCTTCCTACTTGATGACTCGTAAAGATACATTTTTCGACCGTCGCCAGTTCACACAAATATGTTGCTACTTTGCCGATGCCGACCTACAGATTGACATACCCCCGCCGACGATATGGAAGCCTATACGACTATGGACAGGCAAACAGATCTTCAATGTTCTCATGCGTCCTAACAAGCAATCCAACGTCTTTGTGAACGTTGAATGCAAGTGCAATAAACCGGAAAAGCTAAAACCTGAACATTATCCATCCATCAAAGACCCAGCCCCAGACCTGTCTCCGAACGATGCTTGGCTTGTCATCGTTAATAGCGAAATTATGTGTGGTGTCATGGATAAAGCCATCGTCGGCAGCGGGAAGAAGAAGTCGATATTCGGAATAATCATGAGGGACTACGGCCCGCATGAAGCTGCTGCAGCCATGAATCGTGTAGCAAAACTGTGCGCTCGTTGGTTGGGTGCGTCTTGTCGTCAATCAGACACGTGTCACGTTTTAATTTTCTTTCAGCCAACTTTGGTTTCTCTCTCGGAATCAACGACGTCATTCCAGGGCCTATCCTTGCGTCAAAGAAAAACCAGATGGTTGAGGCTGCGTACGCTGAATGTACAAACCTTATTACGCAGGCAAAGAAGGGGAAACTGGAGAATAAACCAGGATGCAACCAAGAGCAAACGCTTGAAGCTATGATATCTGGAATTCTTTCAAGAGTTCGGGACAAGGTCGGAGACATCTGTATGCAGGAACTGAGTCGACATAACGCACCCCTGATCATGGCAACTTGTGGTTCTAAAGGTTTGTCCCTCGGATTCGGATTTGTCAATGTTGCTTAGTGTTGCTAGGTTCTGTGATCAATGTTTCTCAGATGGTCGCCTGTGTCGGCCAGCAAATCATTGCAGGTCACCGAGTTCCAGATGGTTTTCAAGATCGTTCTCTGCCGCATTTCCTTAAGAAGTCGAAAGAACCTCCATCCAAAGGTTTCGTTAGAAACAGCTTTTTTAGCGGTTTGCTACCCACCGAATTCTTGTTTCACGCTATCTCCGGTCGTGAGGGTTTGGTCGACACTGCAGTGAAGACCGCCGAGACCGGTTACATGCAACGACGTCTGATGAAGGCACTGGAGGATCTGACCACCCAATATGATCTATCGGTGCGCAACTCCACTGGCGGCGTTGTGCAGTTCAGATATGGTGACGATGGTTTGGATCCTGCATGTCTTGAAGGTGATGCGCAGCCAGTCGAGTTCGAGCGGGCATGGACGCATGCTTTGGTGTGTACCGAAAATGCTGTCTATCTGGTTCCGATATCTCACCTTCTTGCAGGCAATAGGAAACCGTCGTAGTCGCGGTTTACTCCCCTTCGAGATTGTGGAGCTCATCGATCTAGAGCTCAGGAAACCAAAGTTCACCAGCGAGTGCACACAAGCATATCTTGATTCTATACGAGACTTCGTTGTTCAGCATATTGCTCATCATCTCGCTATGATGCGCAAAAGCCAGGGAATGTTTGAGGCTCTGGAGCGCTCAGATGAATGGGATTGTGATACCGACTTGTCTATGGGAGCTTCAGGTTTGCACAGAAAACGTGTTCGCGCTCTGGATTCTGATACATTCCTTAGCTGCTTCCAAGGCTATTGTAGATAACAAGGCCAAAGTTACCGAGTCTCAGCTCCAGCATTTTCTTGCCTTGTGCTGGAAAAAGTACGTCAAAGCAAGGATTGAGCCCGGTAAGTGGAAGCTATGCGAGTTGCCTTCAGGGAAACTGAGTGTATTCTAGGTTCCACTGTGGGTGCAGTTGGTGCTCAGTCCATTGGAGAACCAGGAACACAAATGACCCTCAAGACTTTCCATTTTGCTGGCGTTGCTTCGATGAACGTCACACTTGGTGTTCCACGTATCAAAGAAATCATTAACGCGTCCAAGACTATTAGCACGCCCATTATTAGCTGCAAGCTTGTTACTCCCAACAGCGAGCCTTCTGCGCGTATTGTTAAGGGCCGTCTTGAGAAAACTCATTTGGGCGACGTAAGAAATTTTCGGCTCGTGAACTTAGGATGTCATTCTGAATTACGCGCAGATTGCTGCTGTTTTTGAAGAAGCATGGGCGCCAGAGTACACTTATATCGGTGTGATTATAGATATGGATACCATCCAGAAGCTCCAGGTCAGTCCTCTAACATATCATTCAATGTGTTCTCACTTGTCACATCAGCTTGAACTCACTTTGGACGATATAAAGTGGGCAATCGTAGCCACGAGAAAGCTCAAGATTAAAAAGAAGTAAGATCCGTGTCATGTATATGTTGTCACAAAACTTACTGCGGACAGTCCATTACCGTCATTCCTCGTAGAAACCGCTTGCGCATCTACATTGATGGGTCGGACAAATACTACAGGTTGCGAGAATTGAAGCGAGTTTTGTCGGATGTAGTAGTCAAGGTTAATCTCTTGGTTTTGCCCCTGATCAGTCTTTGAATCATTTCCACAGGGAGTACCGACTATTCAGCGTGCCGTCATCAACATCAAAGAGAAGGACGATGTCAAAGGAAAAAAAGGAGACAAGGAACTACTTGTAGAAGGTTACGGACTACAGAAGGTCATGACCACAGAGGGTAGGCTTTTCAGTTCTTCAAGCCAGCCGTGTTTTCCTGATCTAGATACAGGGATCATTGGCGAGGCCACGACTTCCAATCATGTAATTGAATCAGCAAAAGTCTTGGGAATTGAAGCAGCAAGACGGACCATCATCGACGAAATCCAGTATACCATGCAAAGCCACGGAATGAGCATTGACCCTCGTCATGTCATGTTGCTTGGCGATGTCATGAGCTACAAGGTATGAGTGCGGTGCAATACCGAATTTTCTAGCTAACTGTTTACTCAGGGAGGAGGTTTTGGTATCACTCGCTTTGGTGTCGCGAAAATGAAGGACAGCGTTCTTATGCTTGCGTCATTCGAAAAGACCACGGACCATTTGTTTGATGCAGCAGCCTTTGGGAAGAACGACAGTATCGCTGGTGTATCAGAAAGCATTATAATGGGTAACGCTGCTGCAAATTGCGGAACTTCTATGTAAGTGTGATCATAGTCTACGACCCATTCATACTCTAACGGTATCTTTCCTAGGCCTGCTTTATATTCACCGTCGCCTCACATAAGCAAACCACGAAGATTATTGTTTGAAGATGCGTTGTAAAAGTTATTTCTCCACCGGGCTAAGTATCTTATTTATCTATCGACGTTTGTACAAGAAGAATTGTGTGCGCAAACTAAGCCGTGGCTTGTTATTTAAATGCCAGGTAGTGTCAAAATCCTTGTGAGGCTGCTCGGCTGAGCAAGGCAAAAGATGAAAAAAGGATCGACCACATTTATTTCTTCCTGCCTAGCGGCAAATGATCACACCAAAATTTGAATGTTCAGGATAGAGCTACGAATTTATTCCCTCATAGACTAACATCTTCCTCGCGCCTCGGCTGGCTTAGATAAGCAATTTTGTGGACACACGCGGGGCTATGGGCTGGTCACCAGTCTACTCCATACTTACAGGTCGAAGGAGCTCTCGTCAGGTACCAACTTCTGACGGTCATTGTCTTCCTGCCATCCTCTTTGTCGATACATTCATTAATTCCATTTATGAAAAATGCTGCAGTCGGTCAGCATTTGCTCTCAGGTCAGAGCAGTCGATGGGCCTCTCATTGCACGCTTGTTCTGACGTTTTCAGGCGCCCTCTCGGGGTTCGCGGGAGCCATCTTATTACAGCCTCGTGAGCAACTTGTGGAAGCTCTTAGTATCCGATTTCATTTGACTTGGTTTGGTGCACAGTCGACCTCCTGAAGACCAGGATTCAACAAGGAGATTCTGCTTTAAATGCCCGGTAGGCTTCACGTGCGACCATACTGCTGAATAGCTCATGTCTCGGAAGCAATACAACCATTATATGGCATACGACTAAGGACATTCTCCGGAACGAAGGCAAAAGGGTTATGGACGGGTACAAGTGCTACGTTGGTTCGGTACGTTGCATTATTTTCCATCTCTCTCATCGATGACTTTTCTCTATACCAGCAATGTTCCAGGAGTGGCCCTCTACTTTACGAGCCTGACTTATCTACGCTCTATCATGGCGAACTCACCCTATTTTTCCGCACAACAGCGGTACAGCCGTGACAACTCTAAAACTGTTCTTCCGAAGCTGTCTAGCAGGGCAACCTTATAGCAGGCGCGACCGCTCGAGTCGGTGTCGGATTGATCCTCAACCCATTTTCTATCTTGAAGGCGCGTTTTGAGGTTCGTGCGGTCGCGTAAACCACTGTGATTTTAATATTCTAGTGTTACGCAGAGCGAGTTGCATGCATACCGTAGTTATCAGGCTCGCTTCTTTCCATCGCCCGTATGGGACCGTCTGAACTTATGCGCGGATTTGTTGCCTCGTCGCTGCGGGATGCACCATATGCTGGTCTTTTTGTCGTCATATACGAGAGTATTAAACGGGAGACAAGTGAGATCGTTCTTGGTGATACAAGAATCCAACTCATATGTTCCAGCGTACTTATCCCAACAGCACATGCAGCAGGCATACATAGCTTTTCAGCAGCATCTGCAGGTGCCATTGCCACAATGGCTACACACCCATTTGACGTTATAAAAGTCATTTCTTCACGCTGTCTCGCCTTCCAGAATATCTGATAGCTTACTCAGACGAAAATGCAAGTTCGTTCAGAAGACAGATTACCGTGGTTTTACTAACTATCCTTAGA